>NC_084794.1:137169857-137469857 GCF_963169125.1 Humulus lupulus
AAAATCCCCAAAGCGAGGATCTAAATCTCTATCCTCACTTTGGGAAACACCCTATTTGGTGACTTCATCACCGGATTGGGCTTGTGTATCAATTTCCATCTGCAACCTATCAAGGGGAGTGCTTTATGACGTTCCCTTCTTCGCCTTCATGACTGAGGCGTTGTAACACTCCCTGGCTTCCCTATGGTTTTCCAACACGCGTCCTACCCCTGCGTCTGTCGGGAATTTCATGGCTAAGTGCCATATAGAGGTGACGGCCCGTAGATCAACCAGTATAGGCCTCCCAATGACGGCATTGTGCGCCGAAGGACAATCGACTACTATGAAAGTAGCGAGTAATGTCCTGGTAGCAGGCGTTGTACCTGCTGTCAGTGGTAGTCTGATTGACCCTGCTGGGGCGAGTCCCTCACCAGAGAAGCCGTATATTGTTTGGTTGCAGGGCTCCAGGTCCGTAACGGACAACTTCATGCGTTCCAGCGAAGACTTATACAGGATGTTCACCGAACTTCCTGTATCAACTAGCACTATTTTCACCATCATGTTGGTCATTTGGATATCCACGACCAGCGGGTCGGAATGTGGGAACCGGACATGTTGGACATCGCTATTTGAGATGGTTATTTCGCCTTCTTCTGACCGAGCCTTTTTCGGTGCGCGGTCATCCACAGTCATCATCTCGATGTCCTGGTTGTGGCGCAGAGTCCGAGCATATCGTTCTCTGGCCTTTCCGCTGTTTCCCGCAAGGTGCGGGCCTCCGCAGATGGTTAACAATGTGCCAGTCACGGGATCAGGTTGCAAAGGTGGCGAGCGTTGGCGTGTGGGCGCTTGCTCGTTGCCACCTGGAGCTTCTCGTTGGGAATTTCCCGAGGCCCGTATATATCTTCTCAAGTGTCCTTGTCTAATAAGGAACTCGATCTCATCCTTCAGCTGGTTACTGATAACTCTACAAAATAGAGTTATTTTACCATATTTTATATGCTAATTGTTGCTTAGTTCTTGAGTTTTTAAATAACTTATTAAATTTTTATGTAATTTTTAATTTATTAGTCTTATTGTAGTTTTCTAGATTTTTATATGTTTTTATAGTTATTTTATTGTGTTATGTTGTAATTTAATTATATGAAATTTGTATTGTTAAGTTAGAAGTTAAAAATGTAATTCTTTTGAACTTAAATGCTTTATTAAATTAAGTTATAATCAATATTTTCAAATAATTAATATGATTTATTTATAATTGAAAATATTTGATTGTTATTTAATTTATTTTTATCTTGTAGGAATTATATTGCATGCTTGAAAGAAAGAAGAGAAAAGAAAACAAAAGTGGCAAAATTGAAAGAAAATATCATGAATTGTGGCAGTTTTCCTCTTGCCATCCTCTGCCCAAGCCTCCATTCGGCCCAGCCTTTCTCCCAGCCGTACGGGCCCAAGCATCCCCTTCCGAAGCAAGCCCAGCCCGCCTGGCATCACAAGACCTCAGCCAGCCTCTTGGGCCCATCCAGCAAGCCCACCACCGAATCCCTTCTTCAGCCTCCAAGGCTCAGCTGCCGCCAGCTGTCTCCCATTCAGCCTGCTGCCTTCCACGATTACACCCCCAGCCGTACGCCTGCAGCTCACTTCAGCAAGCATCAAGCCAAGGCAACTTTGGGCCATGCCTTCAACCCAGCCCAAACCGTGGGCCTGTCCTCCTGCCCAGCCCGTCCGTACGGCCCAAGCACCTCCTCAGATGCTTGCCTCCAACACACAGCCGTACGCCTGGCACAAGCCTCCCACACGCCTGCCTTGCCTCCTTCCCAGCCACACTCAGCCACCAAAGCCCACAAACACCTCTTGAGCCCATAAATTTGGGTATTGTCCCCTTGTCTAAAATGTCACATTTTTACCCATTTTCTACACACTTTTTACCCCAAAATCATCATCACTCCTACAATTTACCCCTATTTACCATATTATTATTAATTTAATCAATTTACTTAATTTAAATTGATTATCTTAATAATCTCATTTTGGCTATAAATAAGGGTTTTGAAGACCATTTTGGGGGGCTTAATGTTTTGGTTACCATCTTTTTCTCTCATTTCTCTCTCTACCATTCTCTCTTCCATTTGGTTTTTTCAAGAGCATTTTGCAAGTATGTATGTCATTTATTTTGTAATTTCTACTCTAGTTATGTGCTTCTAATCTTTTTCATAAGATTATTAAGATCATGATGAAGCAACTTGTAACTAGGTAATATTTATGTTGTATGTTGATTTCCCTTGTAATGCAACAAAGTTTTATGGATTTTTCTTCTACATATATTTCTTTCATCTTAAATATCTTGTATTTTAGATTGTTAGAACATATCTATACTTTGTTCTTCATTAGTGCATAAACATAATATTCTTTGTGTAAGATGTGTCATTAAATTGTACACATCCATACTTAGAACAAAAATATTATGTTTTGCCTTATAAATAATGTTCATTGATTTATTTGTTATTTCATTAGATTGATTTACACTAAATGCTTTGAAATTATAATTTTGAAAAGTGAAGAAAAATCCTATCTTTTTATAAGAAAATTGTGCTTAAAATTATAAATATTTTTGGAAAATGATAAGTTTAAATTATTTTAACTATCACTAAAACTTGGGAATCAATATACTAATAAATATTATTAAACTTACATTTTGTGGATTCTAGTATCTTAATAATCTTTTCTTTTAACACTTATTGTCAAATCATTATTGGTTTATTTTCATTCTCTTAAATACCTTTATTTTTCAATCTTTTATTTCATGTTCATAATATTAAAACTCATCAATCTTTGGAACTAGGTTAGAATTTATTACTTTTGACTTAAAATAGTTTTCTTTTTTCGATTTTAGACAACTCCCTTGGGTTCGATCTCGTGCTTACACGAAAACTATTCTATAAATACGATTCGTGCGCTTGCGAGTATAAATTTCTAAACATACCCGTTTTGGGTCCATCAAGTTTTTGGCGCCGTTGCCGGGGAGTTGCAAGAGAAAAGAAACAAAAATTATCTCAAGGTTAGTAAATTCTTCTACTAGTTATTTTAATTTTTGCACCTAAAAAAAAAAACTAAAAAAAAAAATTAATATATATCTATAAAAACTAAAAAAAAAAAAGATAAAAAGAAATTTGGGACGGTTCAACCACCCATAAAAAAAAATATATACTTATATTTATATTTATTGTTTTTTTTTAGTTGACGACACTTGTGCCTCCTATCTATCCTTTTAATTTTTATAGTCGATGGCACTTGTGCCTCCTAATTTTGTTATAATTTTGTTGTAATTTTCTTTATTTATATTGTTGTAATTTTTATTTTATTTAATTTCCGCAAATTACTAGTTGATGGCAATTTTGCCTCCTAGTCCTCTATCTTATGTTTAAGTTGATGGCACTTGTGCCTCCTAATTTTTACCTTAATTTTGTTATGGTTGATGGCATGCTATGCCTCCCTACTCTTGTCTAAATTTTAGTCTTATTTAATTTTTGCCTTATTTTTCTTTGTCTTCTTTAATATTTTAGTGTAATATTGTGAAAAATACTTGAAAAAAAAAAAAAAAAAACCTAAATCTTGTCCTTTCACCATAAGCAATTCTTGCTTAAAGGAAATTTGACCAAAATTCCCATCCGCCTCTACTAATTAACCTCGGGGAGTTGTTAGTAGTGCGCGAGTAAGTGGAATCAAATAGGCCTGGGGAAAAGTAAACCATAAGAATTATATTGTTGTGAAATCTCTAAAAATTCTAAGTATGCTCTGTGGTTGCGGTTTTAACTGATCTTCCACATCAGAAAATTGTTTGTTTGAGATTATCCTTGTTGCCTTGTTTGTGAAAATTGTATGCATCATTGGGAACGTAACTCTAAAAAACGATTAGTAAAAAGACGTTTATCTTTGTTTGAAATTGAAAGTGTTAGTAAAAATTTGAGCATCATGGAACCTATTGCTAATATTGTTGATGAAAATGCTGTGCCTGAAAAAACTTTGCTTGAATATTTTGCACCTATTTCATCTAATGCTCCTTCATGCATTGTTTTACCTACTACTTCTGCTACTCATTTTGAGCTTAAACCCGCAATCATTCAATTATTGCCATCTTTTTATGGGTTAGATAGAGAGGATCCTTACATGCATGTCAAAGATTTCTTAGAAATTTGCTCAACATTTAAATTTCAAAATTTTTCTGATGAGTCGGTCAAACTAAGATTGTTCCCTTTTTCATTAAAAGACAAATCAAAAGCTTGGTTAAATTCCCTTCCCACGGGGTCTATAACTACTTGGGATCAACTTTATAATAAATTCTTACTGAAATTTTTTCCTATGTCTAAAACTGATAGTCTAAGGAGAGAAATCTCCGAGTTTTTTCAAAAAGATAATGAAGAGTTTTATGAATGTTGGGAAAGATTTAAAGATTTATTATTAAAATGTCCTCATCATGGTTTTGAAAAATGGAGACTTGTAAAATATTTTTATGATGGTTTGACTCCCTCTAATCGTCAAATGATTCAATCTATGCATACTGGAAAATTTTTAAAATTTCAAGGACAAGAGGCGTGGGACGCCCTTGAAGATTTATCTGTCAATTCACAACAATGGAATTATTTTGATCCTAGGTCTAGGTCAACTAATTCACCAAAAAGAGGAGGAAGGTATGAAGTAAAAGAAGAATTAGACTTAAGAACATCCTTAGACAAATTAGCGAGAAAAGTAGAAGCTTTAGCCATAAGCCAAACTATAAACTCTCCAATTCAACCTAGAAAAGATGTTTGTTCTATATGTTCTAGTCCTTGCCATAATGCCCAATCATGCCCTTCCTACCAAGAAGCCTTTTCTGAGGAGGCCAATGCTCTTCATTCTTATGGGAAACCAAATGATAGCCCATTTTCGTCCACCTACAATCCAAATTGGAGAAACCATCCGAACTTTTCATGGAGACAAAACCAACCCCAAATGAATCAAGGGCACCAATACAACACACAAAACCAAGCTCATGCCCCACAAAATCAACCATATCCGCAACAAAGAAAACCTTCCTTAGAAGATACTTTACAACAATTTATGCAATCCACCCAACAAATCCTACAAAATCAATCTCAATCTATTACCAAACTCGAGACACAAGTAGGACAACTCGCCACTGCTTTAGCTGATAGAGAAAAAGGAACATTCCCTAGTCAACCTATCCCTAATCCAAAAGGTCAATATGAGATAGGAAAGTCTAGTCATAATGGAGAAGTCAAATCAATTTCAACTCTTAGGTCTGGAAAGAAAATTGTCAAACCCGATTACATACCCGAGGTTGAAAACGAAAAAGAAAAAGAAAAGAGTCAGCCTTCTAGTTCTAATCTCAATGACTCATCAAACAAAGAAATTCCAATCCATCCTTTCATTCCAAAAGCCCCATTCCCACAAAGATTGCTTTCAATTAAAAAAGGCGGCCAATATAATGACATCTTAGAAGTTTTTAAACAAGTTAGTATCAATATCCCTTTCTTAGATGCTATTAAACAAATTCCTGCCTACTCTAAATTTTTAAAGGATCTTTGTACTGTTAAAAGAAACACTAATGTTCCTAAAAAGGCGTTTTTAACTGAACAAGCTAGTTCCATTATTCAATATAAGAGTCTTGTTAAATATAAAGATCCTGGGTGTCCCACAATTTCATGCATTATTGGTGATCATTTTATTAACAAAGCTTTACTTGATTTGGGTGCTAGTGTAAATTTATTGCCTTATTCTGTTTATAAGCAACTTGGTCTTGGTGAGCTTAAACCTACCTCTATAACTCTTCAATTAGCCGATCGTTCTGTGAAAATTCCTAGAGGCATTATAGAGGATGTTTTGATAAAAGTTGATAAATTTTATTTTCCTGTTGACTTCATTGTTCTTGATACTCAACCTGTGGAAAATATGCATGCTCAAATTCCTATCATTTTAGGTAGACCATTCTTAGCTACATCTAATGCAATCATAAATTGTCGTAATGGTGTTTTGAAATTATCTTTTGGAAATATGACTGTTGAATTGAATGTTTTTAATGTGGTTAAATCTGTTGAATATGAAGAAGTGCATGAAGTTAACATGATAGATAGTATTTGTGAAAATGATGGAAATGACTTATTTGATTTTTGTGAAAAATACTTTGGTATGAACTTGCATGTTGATGACTCTAATGATGATGTGAATTCTTTGGTAGAGCCTATACCCTTAAATGAAACCAAAGTTGAACCTTTTTCACCCTTAGGTCATGTTCAATCAATTTCTGAGTCTCCAAAGTTAGACCTTAAACCTTTGCCAGAAAATTTAAAATATGCTTTTCTAGGAGAGTCTGAAACCTTACCTGTCATCATAGCATCCGCTCTAGATAAAGAACAAGAAGGTAAATTGTTAGATGTCCTTAGAGAACATAAAGAAGCCATAGGTTGGACCATTGGAGACATTAAAGGAATTAGCCCATCCATATGTATGCATAGAATCCATCTAGAAGAGAATGCTAAAACCTCTCGGGAATGTCAAAGAAGGCTAAATCCAAATATGAAAGAAGTAGTTAGAGAAGAGGTCATAAAATTGTTAGACGTAGGTATCATTTACCCTATTTCTGATAGTCAGTGGGTTAGTCCAGTTCAAGTTGTGCCTAAGAAGTCTGGGATCACAGTTGTTGAAAATGAGAAAAATGAATTAATCCCTACTAGAGTACAAACGGGGTGGAGAGTGTGCATAGATTATAGAAAGTTGAATAATGTTACTAGAAAAGACCATTTTCCATTACCTTTTATTGATCAAATGCTTGAACGATTAGCTGGCCATGCATATTATTGTTTTCTTGATGGGTATTCGGGGTATAACCAAATCCCCATCGCCCCAGAAGATCAAGAAAAGACTACTTTTACATGCCCTTTTGGAACTTTTGCATATCGTCGCATGCCCTTTGGATTATGCAATGCACCTGCGACCTTTCAAAGGTGTATGATTTCAATTTTTTCTGACATGGTTGAAAGATTTCTTGAAGTATTTATGGATGATTTTTCTGTGTTTGGTTCCTCCTTTGATGAATGTCTGCATCATCTTTCACTTGTTTTAATTCGTTGCAAAGAGAAAAACCTTGTGCTTAATTGGGAAAAATGTCATTTTATGGTTAAAAAGGGAATTGTTTTAGGTCATGTAATCTCATCTGATGGAATAGAAGTTGATAAAGCTAAAGTTGACCTTATTTCAAAACTTCCCCCACCTAAAACTGTGAAAGAAATTAGATCATTCTTAGGCCATGCCGGTTTTTATAGAAGATTTATAAAAGACTTTAGCAAAATTTCTCGGCCTTTATGCCATTTACTTGGAAAAGAAAATGCTTTTGTCTTTGATAATAATTGCCATGTTGCCTTTGAAAAATTAAAAAATTTGTTGACTACTGCACCCATTATTCGACCTCCTGATTGGAAAATACCTTTTGAAATAATGTGTGATGCTTCTGATTATGCTATAGGTGCTGTCTTAGGGCAAAGACTTGAAAAAATACCTCATGTAATTTACTATGCTAGCAAAACTTTGAATGATGCTCAATTAAATTACTCCACAACCGAAAAAGAATTGCTTGCTGTTGTTTTTGCATTGGAGAAATTTAGATCTTATCTGTTAGGGTCTAAAATTATTGTCTATTCTGATCATGCTGCATTCAAATATCTCTTGTCGAAAAAAGATGCTAAGTCTCGTTTGATCCGTTGGATCCTGCTTTTACAAGAATTTGACTTAGAAATACGTGATAAAAAAGGATCTGAAAATGTTGTTGCTGATCATTTATCTAGACTAGTTGTTGAAACTATACATGATTCCACCCCTATCACTGAAACTTTTCCTGATGAACAATTGATGCATGTTTCTTCCTTGCCTTGGTATGCTGATATTGTTAATTATTTGGTCACTAAAGAAATACCATCTCATTGGTCTAAGCATGATAAATCTAAATTTTATTCTGAGGTGAAAAACTTTATTTGGGATGATCCTTACTTGTTTAAATACTGCCCTGATCAAATAATTAGAAGATGCATTCCAAACTGTGATCAATCTAAAATCATATCTTTCTGTCATGATCATGCATGTGGAGGACATTTTAGTGGTAAGAAAACAGCTGCTAAAGTTTTACAATGTGGTTTTTATTGGCCTACTATCTTTCATGATACATATGTTTATTGTAAAGCTTGTGAACATTGCCAAAAGTTAGGAAGTTTAACTAAAAGAAATATGATGCCTTTAAATCCTATTCTTATTATTGACATATTTGATGTTTGGGGCATTGATTTTATGGGACCATTTCCTAACTCTTTTGGTAATCTTTATATTCTTGTTGGAGTCGATTATGTGTCTAAATGGGTTGAAGCTATTGCATGCCACACTAATGACCACAAAGTTGTGCTTCGTTTTTTGAAAGAAAATATATTTTCTCGTTTTGGTTCACCACGTGCTATAATTAGTGATAACGGTACACACTTTTGTAATAGGCCATTTGAACATTTGATGAAACAATATGGCATTACGCATAAAGTCTCAACACCATATCACCCACAAACTAGTGGTCAAGTTGAAGTGTAATAGGGAAGTTAAGCACATTTTAGAAAAAACTGTGAATCCAACTAGGAAAGATTGGTCCTTAAGACTCACTGATGCATTATGGGCGTATCGTACCGCATACAAAACACCCATTGGCATGTCACCCTACAGACTTGTGTATGGGAAGGCGTGCCATTTACCTGTTGAGTTAGAACATAGAGCCTTTTGGGCAATTAAGCAGTTAAACTTTTCTTTAGACAAGGCAGGTGAAAAACGAAAACTTCAACTAAATGAACTAGACGAAATTAGGAATGATGCTTATGACTATTCAAAAAAGTATAAGGATCGCATGAAATTTTACCATGATAAAAATATTTTGAGAAAACATTTTTATCCAGGTCAGAAAGTCCTTTTATACAACTCTCGTTTGCATCTATTCCCGGGAAAGTTACGCTCTAGGTGGTCTGGTCCTTACATTGTTTGTATTGTTTTTCCACATGGAGCTATTGAAATTGAAAATCCTAAAAATAGTGATATATTTAAAGTTAATGGACAAAAATTAAAACCATTTTTAGAATTAAAAACTGATGAAGTGGATGAGATACTCCTTGAGGACCCTGTTTACCATGCTCTTTGAGTCCTATTTGATCTTGACAACTTGTGTTTTATTTGTATTATTGTTTTATGTGTGATTTAATTTTTGTTCGTTGTATCTTGTTCTCTCTTCGCAATGCACAATATCGAGGTACGACCATTCTAAACTTTACACTCTTCTCAATTTAATTTATATTTCTATTTTGACACATTGAGGACAATGCTTAAATTAAGTTTGGGGGTATCAAGTTTTATTGTGTTTGTTTTGTGTTATTTATGTTTGCTTTGTATTAATTTTAATGTTTTGTGTTTTATCTAAGTTAGTCATGTTTGTTTGAAAAAAAAAAAAAAATTTATTTATATGTTGTTGTTTTGTAATTTTTTTTAATTTGTTCATATTCATAAAAAATTTAAAAAAAAAAAAAAAAAATTTGGTGATATTTTTAATTTTCAATGATAAAAATCCTGATTGAGTTTGAATTTAATTCTCTTAAAAATATGAATAATTTTTAAGCTTTGTTTTTAATTATAGGGTCAATTTTGCTTGTAACAAAAGTTACATTTTTCATAACAAAAACATTCTTATTTCCTATAAGTTTAAGTGAAAAATAATTTTAATGAAAACCTATTTTCTAAAAGCAAAATTGACAATTTAATTAATTATATAAGCTTAACTTTTATTCATAATAATTTATGAGATTTATTTTCATTGTGCAATTTTTGAGAAAATCATTTTTATATCACCAATAAAAAAAAATATATATATTTGTGTATTTTAATTTTTCTTTTGCTTGAGGACTAGCAAAACTTTAAGTTTGGGGGTGTGATAACTCTACAAAATAGAGTTATTTTACCATATTTTATATGCTAATTGTTGCTTAGTTCTTGAGTTTTTAAATAACTTATTAAATTTTTATGTAATTTTTAATTTATTAGTCTTATTGTAGTTTTCTAGATTTTTATATGTTTTTATAGTTATTTTATTGTGTTATGTTGTAATTTAATTATATGAAATTTGTATTGTTAAGTTAGAAGTTAAAAATGTAATTCTTTTGAACTTAAATGCTTTATTAAATTAAGTTATAATCAATATTTTCAAATAATTAATATGATTTATTTATAATTGAAAATATTTGATTGTTATTTAATTTATTTTTATCTTGTAGGAATTATATTGCATGCTTGAAAGAAAGAAGAGAAAAGAAAACAAAAGTGGCAAAATTGAAAGAAAATATCATGAATTGTGGCAGTTTTCCTCTTGCCATCCTCTGCCCAAGCCTCCATTCGGCCCAGCCTTTCTCCCAGCCGTACGGGCCCAAGCATCCCCTTCCGAAGCAAGCCCAGCCCGCCTGGCATCACAAGACCTCAGCCAGCCTCTTGGGCCCATCCAGCAAGCCCACCACCGAATCCCTTCTTCAGCCTCCAAGGCTCAGCTGCCGCCAGCTGTCTCCCATTCAGCCTGCTGCCTTCCACGATTACACCCCCAGCCGTACGCCTGCAGCTCACTTCAGCAAGCATCAAGCCAAGGCAACTTTGGGCCATGCCTTCAACCCAGCCCAAACCGTGGGCCTGTCCTCCTGCCCAGCCCGTCGGTACGGCCCAAGCACCTCCTCAGATGCTTGCCTCCAACACACAGCCGTACGCCTGGCACAAGCCTCCCACACGCCTGCCTTGCCTCCTTCCCAGCCACACTCAGCCACCAAAGCCCACAAACACCTCTTGAGCCCATAAATTTGGGTATTGTCCCCTTGTCTAAAATGTCACATTTTTACCCATTTTCTACACACTTTTTACTCCAAAATCATCATCACTCCTACAATTTACCCCTATTTACCATATTATTATTAATTTAATCAATTTACTTAATTTAAATTGATTATCTTAATAATCTCATTTTGGCTATAAATAAGGGTTTTGAAGACCATTTTGGGGGGCTTAATGTTTTGGTTACCATCTTTCTCTCTCATTTTCTCTCTACCATTCTCTCTTCCATTTGGTTTTTTCAAGAGCATTTTGCAAGTATGTATGTCATTTATTTTGTAATTTCTACTCTAGTTATGTGCTTCTAATCTTTTTCATAAGATTATTAAGATCATGATGAAGCAACTTGTAACTAGGTAATATTTATGTTGTATGTTGATTTCCCTTGTAATGCAACAAAGTTTTATGGATTTTTCTTCTACATATATTTCTTTCATCTTAAATATCTTGTATTTTAGATTGTTAGAACATATCTATACTTTGTTCTTCATTAGTGCATAAACATAATATTCTTTGTGTAAGATGTGTCATTAAATTGTACACATCCATACTTAGAACAAAAATATTATGTTTTGCCTTATAAATAATGTTCATTGATTTATTTGTTATTTCATTAGATTGATTTACACTAAATGCTTTGAAATTATAATTTTGAAAAGTGAAGAAAAATCCTATCTTTTTATAAGAAAATTGTGCTTAAAATTATAAATATTTTTGGAAAATGATAAGTTTAAATTATTTTAACTATCACTAAAACTTGGGAATCAATATACTAATAAATATTATTAAACTTACATTTTGTGGATTCTAGTATCTTAATAATCTTTTCTTTTAACACTTATTGTCAAATCATTATTGGTTTATTTTCATTCTCTTAAATACCTTTATTTTTCAATCTTTTATTTCATGTTCATAATATTAAAACTCATCAATCTTTGGAACTAGGTTAGAATTTATTACTTTTGACTTAAAATAGTTTTCTTTTTTCGATTTTAGACAACTCCCTTGGGTTCGATCTCGTGCTTACACGAAAACTATTCTATAAATACGATTCGTGCGCTTGCGAGTATAAATTTCTAAACATACCCGTTTTGGGTCCATCAGTTACATTCATTGGTATCATGTCCGTAGTCGTTATGATAACGACAGAACTTGGTAGTGTCTCTTCTCGAAATATCCTTTCGAATGGAAATAGGTTTCTTATAAGGCATACTGGAACTCGTGGCCTGATAAACCTCTCCCCGAGACTCAATAAGGGCAGTATAGTTAGTGAACCGAGGTTCATAACGATTACCCTTGGATCGTTTATTGTCAGAGGTGGAAGGCTCATTGTGTGGCCATTTCCCCCCATTCTTGCCATTGCCGTTGCCATTCCCGTTGCCGTTGGGCTTGGACCCATTGGCGGCTTTGGCGGGCTCGACAGCCCCCTTGTCATTGCCTGGGGGTTTTTCTTCGTTGGCCATGGCATCTTCGAGCTTGATGTATCGATCAGCTCGATCCAAGAATTCCTGGGTAGTTCTAACCCCATGTTTTCTGAGGCTATCCCAAAGAGGTGTGCAGCGCTTAACCCCCACGGTTATGGCCATCATTTTACCTTCGTGCCCCACTGTTTTTGCTCCAGTAGCTTCTCGCATAAAGCGCTGGACGTAGTCTTTTAGTGGCTCTCCGTCTTGTTGGCGTATTTCAACCAGTTGATTTGCCTCAGTCGGGTGCACACGACCCGCGTAGAACTGCCCGTAAAACTCCTTTATGAACATTTCCCAGGAAACTATACTTGCAAAAGGGAATTTGAAAAACCACTCCTGTGCGACATCAGAAAGTGTTGCAGGGAAGATCCTGCACCGAGCGTCTTCGGACACTTTCTGAATGTCCATTTGTATCTCAAATTTGTTGACGTGAGATACTGGGTCACCATACCTGTCAAAGTTCGGAAGCGTAGGCATCTTAAACTTGCTAGGAGTTTCTGCCATAGCTATTCTCTGGACGAAAGTAGTGCATTTTCTCCTATCGTGGTCGATATAAGATGTTCTTCCCCCGACCAGCTGCTGCACTGCCTGGTTGAGGGCATCTATCTGGGCTTGCACGACGCCAGGAATCGCCGTGGCCTCTGGTGCTGGGGGGACATACTCGTCGTGCCGCTCGCGGCGATCATTGAGTACATCTCTCAAATCCTCGTCTCTCCTCCGCTGCTCGCTAGCTCCGAGCCGGTTGAAGACGTTATTTTGCCTAGGCTGCCCCCCAGCGTCCCGTCTTTCGGGTTGGTCATCCCGAGGTGGCAGGCTTCTGCCTCCACCTCTTTCTTCATTCCTCCGACCGACATTTCCTCTGCCTGAGTCGGCCTCATTATAACCATGGCCATCTCTGAACCTTGATTGGCTATGGTGGGATCGACTGATCCCTCGGTTGCCTTCCCGGGCTGGAACCTCCTAAGCATTAGAGGGTGGTCTGTGTTGGTCGGTAGGTCCCCGTGCATTATCATGCCGTGGGGGGCCTCAGACCGCAGAGCCTAACTCTGAGTTCATCTTGTTACCAGATGGACGCTGTCCTCTGCTTTGAGGGTTTGGCTCGTCGCCCCTATGGCGTCTAGGACCGCGAGGCGGCTGCCCGACCCTATTCCGCCTCTATTCCGGGGGATTGCCGCGACCAGCTTGGGATAGAAGCTGTGCCTCAGGGTCCCTCGGCAGGACATCGTCTTGATGTGCCGGTGGCTACTCGGGCCTTTGTGGGCTCGAGGGTTGGATAGGCGGGCTAGGATTAGGACCCCTGTGGGGTGGCCCATTCGCAGGTTGATCAGGCTGCGAGGCAGGTGCAGTCTGGTTCCTAGCCAGTTGTAGGGCTGCCTTGAGGGCTGCCATGGCCTCCCTCTAGCGACGGTCCATCTCCGCCTGTCTTTCACTCAGCTCTAGGCGCTGCCGTTCAATTTCTTGTTGCTGTCGCGCCATGATTTCGGCAGCACTTTCCTGGCTGGCTCTCAGATTGGCTAGTTCATCCTGCAATACCCCTAGGGTATTCTTTAGTGTCTCGGAGTCCATCTCTTCCTCATCGAAATCCAAATGTGGCTCATCCTCAGCCACGTTTGGAGGAGGAGGAGGCCGGTGAGATGGTGCAGCGCCGGCCACCTGTCCAGTTTTCTTGGTAGTTTTCGCCATTAATCTTTCAACGATAATGTATCAAGCTCTCAATGAAAGCACCAGAATGTTTACCCTGATTTTGGCCAACTGACACGGAGTCAAATATGCTTGATGTGGACAAACACGTTGGAAAGAATGTGATGACGAAATAGTAAAGAACACAAGAGTTTATAGTGGTACGGCCCCAGAATCTGGTAATAACCTACGTCCACTTGAATTGTTATTGATATAGGATTCAAAGGAGTGATCAAAGAACTAGGGTTCAATGAGTTTCAAAAACCTCTGAAGAACAAGACAATATATCAAATAGAATAACTCTAATCTCAAGTGATCAGAAAGCGAAAAAAGAAGAAGAAGATCCTTTCCCTTGAGCTCTCTCTCTCTCTCTATTTATAGGCTCAAGGAGGACTTACATTAATTTGTTACAGATATTGTTTCCTAAATAATCGGATACTCAGGAAATCATGGGAGATAATTTAGGATATTATCATAACTGCATAAGATCTTCTCCGCGTATAGCATGCGTACGACCAGGCTGGTCGTATGAAGAGATCGAACGTTGCGACAATAGATGTCTTCTTGGTCGATAGTCGAGGACGAATTTTGCCAGATGTTAGCCACGTGTATTAAATGTCTGCCATGTCTGATTTTTGGGATAACACTGGGTTAAATAGATCGTATACTTAATGGGTTTATTGCTTGGTAAAAATGATTAATTAAGAGCGCTTAGCTTTAATTAATTACAATAGGAAAACTGGAATAATTGACTGCTTAAGTGTTATCTGCGGGGTTTATAGTTTAATTGAGAATATGCAATATTATTTTTTCATTGTTGATATATTGATTGCCGAAGGTGGAGAATAATTCTTAATTGTTTTCTAAAATCGTATTATCCATTGTTCTTTATTTATTACTTTATTTTATGTTATTAAATCTTGAAACAAAATTTCCTATTTAGTTCTTGTTTTTATTTTGAATGATAAATTGAATAATATTCCTCATGGGTTCGACTCTTACTGCCACTTTACTAATAATTTAGTAAGTATTAAGGAATAAGGAGTAAATATAATTAAATTTGGTATGCCATATGATACCCATCATTTCCACTTTGGAGTTGAAGGCCACTCGAAGAGAAACTATAAAAAGTGTCTTGCTGAGTTGAAAAAGAAAGGTAAATATGATTCACTTCCACTTGAAGCTTGCGTAGTGGAAGATGATATGTCATCCTTGGTTTTAGATTCAGGAGCCACTAACCATGTTTGTTCTTCTATGTAGATACTTAAGTTGTCAAGGTAACTGGCTGATGGTGAGGTGACAATTCGAGTTGGAAGTGAAGCGCTTGTTTCAGCTAGAGCAAAGGGAACAATCCGTTTATATTTTGGGAACAATTATCTTGTTTTGAACAATGTGTATTTTATTCCTGGATTTTCTAGAAACTTAGTTTCTTTATCTATGTTGCATGAACAAATTTTTATATTTCTTTTAATAATAATGTGATTGTTATTTTGAAGAATGGTTTCAAAAAATTTCAAGCAGATACAAACAGACTGTATATGCTCAAACATTATAAACAAACGTTAAATAACTCTGAATTATTTAAAGTAGCAAATGATAAACGAGTTTTAGACTCATTTATCTATGTCTTTTTAGGTAGAGTATTAGGTGTTTAGTTTTGTTTTGTTCAATTTTACGCTTGTTTTTGTGTGTTTTCAGGTGTCGAAGGGCTTAGGTGACTTAGGTGTGGAAACATGGTGGAAAATCCGACAAAAGGACAAAAAATTGGTGGAAAACTGTGTTTCGAAGAACTTTCTGTGACTGCAGGAATGGGATTCTGCGGCTGCAATTCAAGAAAAGTTGAGCATTTCTAGGGCATTCCTGCGACTGCAGGAATGCTATCCTGCGACCGTAGGATATGTTTAGAAATGTGAAAAGTGCAGATTTTTAATGAAGGGTGTTTTGGTCATTTTATGTTTAGGAGAAACGCTAATCAGATTTAAATCACGATTTTGGAGAGGAAAAGAGGAGCTTTTTGCAGACCTAGAATGGGAGAAGAGGATTGGGATCACTTTGGAGAAGAGCTTGGCTTGGCAGAGAGTTCTTTTCTTTTCTTTTTATCTTTACTTCATGTTAATTTCTTTTTTATGGATTCTCAATTATAAACATGAACTTATTTTATTTTCTAGGGTTTTTGGTGTAATCACTTGGATCTTTGCTATTTTTCTATGAGGATTTCATGATTCTTTCTTCACTTCTATTCTAAATTATTTGATTTGTTCTTAATGCTTGATCACAATTTGCATGATTTATGATTTTGATTCGAAATCTGAAAAGTGAGAATTGATTATGCTATGATTGAATAATCACAATTTTCATATTGGATGAAAATACCTATATGAATTGTGTAGTTTTAGGATTATTGTGTTCAATGCCTTTTATGTGTTGGAATTTATCACATGAATGTAGAAAATTCACATGTAAATTGAGTTCTTTGTTTCTTGAAAAAGAGTAAGAGTCGTTTTTGTTAATCTGCTATTAGTTTAGGAAGAAGAATTGTGAAGTATGATTAGCAAACTAATAAAGTGAAAAGTTGATGAAATTAAAATCCCTAGTTTTGCAATTATTTTCTTTCTTTCATAGTGTTATTTTATGTTTATTGCTTTTGTTATTTTAATATTTTTGGAACCAATTTATTGTTGACCAAATAGAAATAGAAAATTAATTTGTTGGTAATTAGTAACTCAATCTCCGTGGGAACGATCTTTATTTATCATTGTATTACTTGTGTCGATTACATATACTTGCGTATCAATTTTACACAACAGCAAAACTGCAAGGAAAAAAAAGACAAAATGTTTCAAATGGGGATGATACACATCTTTGGCATCTTAGACTTGATCATATAGGACTAGACAGAATAAACCGGTTAACAAAAGATGGACCTTTGAGAGAACTAAGAGTTGGAACTCCTCTGGATTGTGAATCCTATCTAGAAGGAAAAATGACCAAACGTTCTTTCTCAGCAGAAGAACATAGAGCTAAGGAACCTTTGGAGCTTGTACACAATGATATCTGTGGTCCAATCAATGTACAAGAAAGAGGTGGGTATGAGTACTTCATCACTTTTATTGACGATTACTCAAGATATGGTCATACATATCTAATGCTTAAGAAATCTGAAACCTTTGGTAAGTTTCAAGAATTTAAAGCTGAGGCTGGGAAAAAATTAGGTAAGACTCTTAAAACACTTTGATTAGATCGAGGTGGTGAATATTTGGATTTAGAATTCAAATATTTCATGCTGAAGCATGGTATTCTATCCCAACTCACAACACCTGGAATGCCACAACAAAATGGTGTTTCAGAAAGAAGAAACAAAACATTGTTGGACATGGTGAGGTCTATATTAAGCTACTCTTAACTTCCTCTCATATTCTGGGGATATGCACTTCAAACGATGACTTACATTTTGAATGTGGTCCCATCTAAGTCCATAAACAAAATGCCACTGGAACTGTTGAATCAAAACTAACCTAGTTTGCACCATTTCCGCATTTGGGGTTGTCCTGCTCATGTTCTTAGACCTAAATTAGGAAACTTGATTGGAGGTCTGAAGTGTGCATTTTTATGGGCTACGCTCCAGAAACAAGAGGCAATTACTTCTATAGTCCCAAGGACAAAAAAGTATTTGTTTCAATAAATGCTACATTCCTTGAACACGACTATATGAATAACTATAAACCTTAGAGCAAGGTAGTATAGGAGGAACTCACAGTTGAGAAGATTCCATCACCTTCATCATCATCTTAAATGATAAACGAAAAACCGAGAAAAAAAATATTCTTGGAAAATGAAACCCCAGTGCAACGTCGTAGTGGGAGGATTGTGAGACAACCTATTCGCTACGAACATGAGACACATGTCCTTGTTTCTGATACAGATAAGGACGATCCATTAACCTTCAAAGAGACTATGGATGATCTTGAAATGGAGAAATGTCAAGAAGCCATGAACCAAGAAATGGAATCCATGTATTTCATTTATGTCTGGGAGTAAATGTAACGTCCTACGTTTGGGGTACCTTGAAACGACTCGGGTCGGGATTTTTTCCCTGAGTTAAGAATAATATTTTAAATAATATTATATTTTTTTGGAATTTATTTCCATGAGTAATTTCTAGCCAAATTATGAATTTTGTGATTAAAAGTCAAGATAAGACTTTCGGTAATGGACTGACACAAAAACCCTAATCAGGTAAAAATCTCAGAAAATAAAATGAAAAACTATGGAAAATATATTTTGGGCATACAATACATTCATAAAAATTAAAGTTTGGTAAAAAATAATAAACCTAAGGGAAAATGTAAATTTTAGGGCATTTTGTGTTAAATGCTTAATTTTACCGAAATGGGGAATTTTATTCCATGAATGGACCTTAGGTTAAATTTTATTGTGTGATTAATTAAACTAAATGTGAGAGACATTTAATTTAATTATTATATGTTAAGTTTTTTTTTTAAAACTTAATAAGGGTGAAAAAGGTTATAGGAAGTCAAATTGGATTTTTCTTCTCAGGAAATATTTATTAACCTTTATAAAAAAAATAAAATGACATATATAAATAAAGGGTGGCCGGCCATATGAGGGAAAAATATTGAGTAGACCAAACTAATTAAGTTTACTCCTATTTTTAAATATTAGGGTAAATAGGCAAGTGGATAGTAAAACACCCAAGTGTTTTTAGGATATTTTAGAGAAGTCTAAACCCTTCTAACCCCCAAAAACCAACCACTCTCTCTCTCTCTCACTTTCACTCTCATATTTTTTTGAAAACTATCTCTCAAGTTTTCTCTCCATCTTCAACCTCAAGAACACTAAGAAGGCTTGGAAGCATTAAGCTTTGGTCCAGGAAGGGTTTCCCTAAGGTAAAGTTTCAAAAAACTTGACTTTGTAAAATTTTTAACCATAGGTCTTTCAATAGCTAACTACCTATGTTGTTGGGGGGAGTTGGTTAAGGTATTGAAAGAGTTTTGAAGGACTCAAAGCTAGTAGGAACATCAAAATCTAGAGCAAGAACAACAAGAGGTAAAAAATTTACTTTTTATGGTTGTTATTGTATGGTTTTTATTTTCAAGCATTATTTTGTATATTTAATGCTTAAAGTTTCTTTTTGGTCATGTAATAAGGCTATTGTAGTTGCACTATAATATTTATGATACTTTTGTGTTGATTTTCGAAAATAGGGACCAAAATTCCTAAGGGTGTTTGTTATGGGGTAAAGTAAAGGTGAGAATGAGAATCTAAAACCCTTCTATGTTTGGTCAAATTTTAAATGAGTAAAGTTAATAATTTGTGTGGGCCCCACATGTATTTTAAAGGTGAAGTGAACTTTTTTGTACACAAGAGTTTAATGTTACCTCCATTCTAAGTCCATCTACACTTTCCAAGGCAACTCAACTACTCAAAACAAACACCGCTTAATGGTTTTGGTGAGAAGCCTAAAACAAAATACAAGTTTTAAGCTGTGATTTCTAAGGGGTCAAGCATCCACTGTATATTTATTTTGTAAAATTAAATTGTACTGTGATGTTTTTGAGATTGAGCACATAAAATTGAGCTTTTGAAACACTAAAAAATGTTTAAAAATGAGTGAGTTATGCAAATTCAAAGTTTAAGTAAAAAACAATTTTTTCGTATTCTTAATTTCGAGACCAAGTTTTGACAGCCATTGTATAGGGAAAATGAATCCAGTTTTTTCTAAAATTTGGTAGACATAATCTTGATATAATCTAGTATTCTACTATAAAATTTGGTAACAAAATATTGAACGGTTTGAAAGTTATTAAGTGCCAAAGTTTGGAAAAAATAAGGACTTGAAAATAAGGTTTTCTCCTCATTGTTGGAAAATATTTTCACCAATAAAAAATGCTATGGCATACCAAAAATGGAATTGAGAAATTTTAGTAATAATTGGGTAAGTAAATTTCAAGTTATGACCTAACAAATTATGTAGTTAAAAATGTGAAAAATGAGGTTTTCACACTTAGAGTAAAAATGAGATTTTGGAACTTAAGGTAAAAAGTAAAATTTTGCTTATTGCAAGATAAAAACTTGGTAAGTCTTGAAAACATATTTTGACCTAAAATACCACTTTGAGATTAGTGAGAATTATTTTTATTAAAGAATTTTTATTCTTTCTAAAAAATAAAATAATTAATTTATTAAAAGTTAATAAATTAAAAGAGAGTTTAAAACCATATATTTTGAGAAAATAATTAAGTGAATTATTTTTCTAGTAAGTAAACTTGATTAATTGACTTCGGAAAAATTAACTAGTCAAGAAGAGAAATTTTAAACGGTTTTCCTAATTAAGATAAAATTAGGCTATTTTCTTATGTTGACGCCGTTTTTCATCAACTTAAAATGTAGAGCAATTAAACAACAAGAACTATGGCGCAGATGAATAATATAGTAGAACAATAAGGATTTTACGTGGTTCAGCAGTTAACTCTGCCTAGTCCACGAGTCTATTTTATTAAGACTTGGAGTTTTCTGGAAATCCTTCAGGGATGAATTTTCCAGAATTTCTCTCAGTATATCAAAAGATCCTCCTTTACAAATGTTCATGACCACTCTATTTATAGAGGGTTCTCAGAGTTCATTCCCACATATTTCGGGAAGATACTCTTATTTATTAATGAAAATAATGATATTAAATTCAATAACTCCTATATACAAGGGAATGTCCCCTGAAGACTAGGGGCGTATAACAGACTTGCTAATATCCCTTTAATGCGGGGATGTTACAACAATAAATATCTTTAAGTGCATGGAACGCGCCTAATCAGATGACCCATTAAGTCGTTCAAGGTCGGCAATCAGCATCATGCCGGTTTAGGTCTATAAATAAGTTATGAGTTAGTCACCTTACCCCAATACCATCTTGGAGCGGGTAAATACCACCGAGGCTGTTACACTCCGAGCTTATACTCATGCCAAGCTTGGGCTACTTGATCTGAAGGCACCCGACATTGGATATCTCCCGATGCTAAGTCCTTTCGAGCATAGAAAGAACTTCGAGGTTAAAAATGTATTCGAGGTTTCCATCTTGATTCGAGGGTTCGACATCCAGGCCCTACACATGCGTTTTAGATATCTCGAGCTCATAGTTGACGAGTCCAGCTTTCGAGATCACAATCTAGGGGTCTCAAAATCTGGGTATAACATTTTGCCCCCTCAAAAGTATTAGATTGAATCCTATGAGAAGGAAACTTTTGAACTACTTCCTTCGGGAACCGTTCTATCACACACTCGAGTAAGGACACACGTCAGTTGGATATTGCTCACTCAAGGTACTTGAGTGCCTTGAAACTCTGCCCATGATCATTCGCTTGTCAACTTTATTGTACCATCATGTGATTTGTCCCTTGCCTTCAGATCTGATATGGAATTTGGCCAATGGCCTAGATTAAGTAAACTCTTATCATCCCTGTGGGCCTATAAATATGCCTTCTCTTGTCTTCTCCACTTTTCTTCACACTCAAACTTTCAAAAAGAAAAGACCAGCCTTTCTTGCCCCGTTCTTGCATGGTCTCCAAGCCGAGAAGACAAAGCACAGCTAGACTTTTTGACTCAGTGAGATCGTACTTGCAACCGCTCATTCAATCATCCATTTCTCTGTTTCCACCGATCACATTGTGTAAGTCTTCGGTCCATGGCTTCTTTCCGTTATATATATATGCATTGTTTTTATATATATGTTTATACATCTATTACACCATGGGCGCTAGGATTTATTCTCGACCCATTCACTAGTTTAATGCACTAGGATTAAGGTGCTTCAACTGATAGACATTAGGCTCAAACCTTGTTTCTGCGAAAAAGGGTCCAAAATGGTTCCTTTTTGGGGTTTTTAAATTTTAGAAACCATATCTTGCACACCAAGATATCGGGTACAAAATCAGGGTTTTTTAAGGAATGCAGGATTCCCAAAAATATCACCTTTTAGAAAACCACCACCTTTTTTTTTCTAATACCTCGGGATTTCCCATAACAAATCAACCTTCCTTCCTTTCGGTGGAATACACGCTCTGAGATTGGTCTCACCCTTTGGATCGAGCTTACCTTACAGCTTCGATCATTCGAGCTTAGGTACTATTTATCTCTTTATTTCTTGTTCGCTGGTCCTCACCCTTTTGCTTTCTTGTTAGATGGCGCAGAATTCAAGAAAGTGGTGGGGGTCAAAGCTCACAATTCCTTACTCGCCAATAGCTTCGAGCCCGAAATCTCCTTTCACTCAGAACCGACACTTAATTCGGGAGCACGAACTGAGACGGGAGCAAGAGGACACTCGAGACCACTTCTGACGTCAAATAGACAAGGTCGAAGAAGGGAAAAGGAAAAGACTAATGGTCGCCCTTCATCTAGATCCAGACCCCGAGCCTAAACCGATTCCTCTCGATCCCATGCTTAAAGTGACAATCGCTTTCGAGCCAGGTGATCTTCAGTTTTCACTGATGGGGGAACCCTCTACTTTGCAGCCGAGGAGGGAATTTTTCGAGGCCGAGCATTACTGGAGCTCGATTACATCACTAGGCCAGATAACCGATATTCTGGCCCTTCACGATATAGGACTATCAGGCTCGCTAAGGTGCCGAGCCCTGACCTCCCACGAGCGGAGTTTCCGTGCTCCAGGAGATGGAAATCCTGACAGCAAGTTGAGATACACAGCTTGGAGCCAGGAGCATATGAAAGCAAGGGCGATACTACCCTTGAGGTCTTTTTTCAAGGACTTCACGGACTTTGTTGGGTTGGCTCCCTTCCAGCTCAACACCAATTCTTTGAGGGTTATGTCTGCCCTGAGGTCGCCGTACGACGAGCTGAAATGGAAAGGACCTTCGCCAGAAGAGATTTTATATCTCTTCTGCTTGAAAAGCAACACCTCCCGAGCTCGGGGAGGGGACGACTTTTACTACCTCTTGAGCTATCCGAAGGAGAAGAATATGTTCGAGGACCTTCCCAATCATCCTTCTGACTTCAAGAAGGCCTTCTTCTGGATAGATGGCCTAGCCCCGTCTCGATTCTATTCGTTCAGACGGATTCGTAAGTATTTCAACCTCCTTCTTTTTTGTGCTCGAACTGTGTTTTTAGGCCCGTACCTAGTTGAAATGTGTTTGATTTTCCAGCCAACTACCATCGCCCTACCCCTACAAAGGAGATGAGGGAGCACAGAGAGACTTTGCTCCAACTTCCTTACGGCAGGAGATCCCTTTCCTATCTCCTACATGAAGACAAGCTCTGGGCGTGTGGGCTCTTATGGGAGGATCAGTCTACATCAGACTGGTCCAATAAAAAATACGACTAGTGGGAGCTCGTGCCTCTGCCAACCGGCAACCTCCCCCCAAGAAGAGGTGCAAGGCCTCCATCTCTAACTCATCATAGGAGTCCACAATCGGGGAATGAGGCCAACGACGAGGCCTCAAGCTCGGGCTCGGATGAACAAGGTACAGTCATCCTTAACTCGAATATGTGGTCCCCTTCCCTACTAAAGCATAAACCTAATAGGTTAATATTATGTAAGGATGATAGGAACCATTTCTACATATGGTCTTGGGTAGATGATAAGGTACATAGGTTCGATAGCTGGCTCGGGAAATATGACACTATGTATAGCCTGAACGAGGTATGGAATGGAATAGCTGTCCAATACGGGACTAACAACTATAGGGACCTTTCGAGGTTGACATCCACCTATAGGGAAGGCACTCCCCCCACCTCTTCTGAAGATGGGGGAATTTCATGGTTGCCGAGCACAAGCTCGGGGGACAGTTCCAGTTAGGTTTCTCTCCACTTGTCTTTTTATCCCTTGTATGTCTGTATTATGCTGTCACTTTATTTTTCTATAACTCATAATGTAGTGTAACTATGCAGGCGAGATAGACTCCGACCTTGACAACATCCTCGAGAGCGGCAGGGCCAAAAGAAGCAAATGCCCAAGAGGCTCATGGAAGTCTGAGCGTCCCGCCAAGGTCCTCAAGAGGACTGAAAAGACAACTCCTCCACCAGCTCCGGCTGCTACGAACCCAGCTATGGGGCCGACTCCTCAGGTTGAAACGTCCACTATGGTGAGTTCCAGCCCCCTCCAATCATGGTTCATTCAACACTTGCCCCACCTCTGAAAAAATCATCGGTTTCCACAACACGCAGGTTGTCAGTTTCTACTCACGTCGATGAGTATGTAATTCACAATGCTGCCAGATCCCATGGGGTTACTCTTGGCTCGGACATCCTGTCTCGAGTGGGTCAGAGCTTTAGTGGCTTTGATGCCCCTCATTGGAAATTTTTTAACAATGCCCGAGACTGCAATACGCTTTACGAGAAGAGTGTCGAGCTTACTACCACAATAACCTTTCTTTTCTCGCTATCAGCTATATTTACACTCGGTTCATATGCTAATGTTGATTTCTTTGTATGCTAGGCTCTTACTGTCTCTGCTCAGCTCAATTATAAGCTGAACAACGAGATCCACTCGAGCAGGTCCTATGCTCAGGAGGTGAAGGATCTTCAGCTCAAACTGAGTGACGAGCTCAAGGAGAAAAAAGCTAAAGTGGAGACAGGGGCTGAGGACCAAGTCTTCCGAGCTTGAAAAGATGAATTACCATCTCGCAGAGCTTGAATAGGAGAATGCTCGGGTCAAGGAGACCAATGCCAAGCTTAAAGAAGAGAAGGCCGCCAATTTTGAGATCATGGAAGCTGAAAAGAGTCATCTTCTCGAGGAGTTTAAGGAGAAGAAGGACTGGGCAGTCGACATGACCATGTATAGAATCTGGGCCAACAATGTCGACCTTGACACCAACTTCCTAGGCCCTCTTGAATCGAAGCTCGTGGCCCAATGGAATACTCGGCTAGATGATGAGGAGACTGCCCGAGATGAGGCGGAGAGAGCCAGAAGGGACGCTGATGCTGAGAAGGCCAAGGAGGATGTTCCTTGATGACTCTTACCTCGGGGTTGTGTCCCTTTGAATCTTTTGTCATAGTCCTTTTTATTTTGATTTATTATTTATGCCCCTGGGGCCAAGACAATTCTACAGCTCGTAAAAGAGCTGCCTTTATATGATATTTGAGATACCATTTTTTTTTTTAATTTTAATATAAGCTTTACATTTCTTGGGCTGAAATATTTTGCATAATTTATATTAAAATGTCATTTGTGCTTGTTTATTCATACAACATGGTTTGGATTTAAGCTCGAGGTCCAGTGCATTCATGCATAGTTTACTCAAATTATCCGCTTCTGATCTCGTTATTTGTCAAGGTTGGATATTACTTTTACCATGCAACCACAAGTACTTATATGGTGTGTAATGCAAATGGTTTAGTTGTATCTTTCCTTTTTAGTTACTTTTTCTCGTCCTCGGTTATCTCTCCGAGGTTATGAGGTCGAAACTATTGTTTTGCAAGATACTCCAGCCTCGATCTCGACTTAGGACAAAGTGGGTTATGTTCCAACTTACTGCCGATTAGTTCTAGCTGGTTTGTTCCAAACCTATTAAGGTTGTGTTAGGTTTGTAATCCATACACTTATATTTTTAATCGGATTTGCATATTTGGTTACATCCAAACATTTTCATCTTTTGATAATTTGGTTATATTCAAACTATCTTGGCTCGCGCACTTGGTTACGTCCAAACACTTGTATGTTTTTCGTATATGCTATTTTATTTTTTCAAGCTAATGGTATATGTACCACTGATGCCCCCTTAATATCCTATGAGTGTGACCATAGGTTATTAAATTAAAAGAGATTGCAAAAAATATAGCATATTAAATGAAATCAAACTTTATTTGAAAAATAAAACCAAAAATAGAAAAACAGTACAGATAAACAAGCATAGTTATAGGCAACATCCTTCCTACACTATTGATAGTAAGGTCGTAGGTGTTCACCATTCCATGCTCGTGGTAGCAGACTTCCATCCAATCTTGCCAACTTGTACATGCCTGGTCGGATGACTGACTCAATCTGATAAGGTCCTTCCCAATTTGGCCTGAGCACGCCAGCTGCTGGATCCCGTGTCGCCAAGAATATACGCCTTAGCACCAAATCTCCTACGCCGAATTTTTGATCTCGAACTCTTTTGTTGAAGTACCGTGTAGCTCGTTGTTGGTATGTAGCATTTTTTAATTGAGCTTTGTTCCTTCTTTCTTCGATCAGGACTAGAGTTTCTTCGAGCTGAGAGTGGTTTGAGGTTTGATCGTAAACGAGGGCTCAAATTGGGGAATTTCGACCTCGATTGGAAACATAGCCTTGCAACTGTACGCCAGAGAGAATGGGGTGTGCCCTGTTGATGTACGGGCCGTGGTCCTATATGCCCATAGGACTTTGGGCAATTCTTCGAGCCATCTTCCTTTAGCTTCTTCCAACTTTTTCTTTAGCGAACTTTTTAGGGTCTTGTTTACAGCTTCCACCTGGCCATTCACCTGGGGATGGGCCACTGACGAGAAGCTCTTTATTATTCCATTTTTTTTTCGCAAAAGTTGGTAAACAGATCACTGTCGAACTAGGTTCCGTTATCGGATACAATCTTCCTTGGCATCCCATATCGGCATATGATGTTTTTTACCACGAAATCAAGGACTTTCTTCGAGGTTATCGTTGCCAAAGGTTTAGCTTTAGTCCACTTCATGAAGTAATCTACGGTGACTACTGCATATTTTACTCTGCCCTTGCCAGTCGGAAGTGAGCCTATGAGGTCGATTCCCCAGACCGCAAACGGCCACGAGGAGGTCATCATAGTTAGCTCAGATGGTGGAGCTCGAGGAATGGTGGCGAATCGTTGGCACTTATCGCATCTTTTGACGTAGTCGAACGAATCTGATTTGATGGTAGGCCAGAAGTATCCTTGGCGTATGATTTTCTTGGACAGGCTATGCCCCCCAGTATGGTCTCCACAGAACCCTTCATGAATTTCTTCTATGATTTTCTTAGCTTCGGGCGGAGTCACACACCGGAGTAATGGCATGGAATATCCTCTTCTATACAGCCTTCCATCTATAATGGTATAACGAGGGATTTTATACATCAACTTTCGGGCCTTGGTCCATTCTTCTGGGAGAATGTCGGTCTCGAGGTATTCAACTATCGGAGTCATCTAGGTAGGCTCGGAATTGATCATACACACGTCCTCCTATTTTGGCTCGCCATTACTAGGTGCCGAGAGATGTTTAATTGGTACGACATTCAGTTCGTCATTCTCAATAGAGGTAGCGAGCCTGGCTAAGGTGTCCGCGTTCGAGTTCTGTTCTCGGGGGACCTATTCTATCACGTAGAACTCGAAATGCTCCAATGCTGATTTTGCCTTTTCCAAGTATGCTGCCATTCTCGTACCACGAGCTTGGTACTCTCCCAAGATTTGGTTAACCATCAACTAGGAGTCGATGTAGCAATGTATTGCTTTAGCTTTGAGCTCCTTGGCTATGCGAAGTCCCGCCAGTAAATCCTCGTACTCGGCCTCGTTATTCGACGCGTCAAAGTCGAATCTTAAGGCAGAGTGAAATCGGCTTCCTGTAGGGATGATCAAAATTACTCCTGCCCCTGATCCATTTTCATTAGATGACCCGTCAATGTAAAGTTTCCACAGCTCATGGGTCGAGGTTATAACTTCATCGTTGGCCATGCCAGTGCACTCCACTATGAAGTCTGCCAAGGCTTGCCCCCTAATGGTCATCCTTGGATGATAGGTGATCTCCAATTGTCCGAGTTTAATGACCCATTTAAGCAGCCAACATGAAGCTTTTGGCTTGGACAAGACTTGTCTTAGTTATTGATCAGTTAGTACATGGATGGGGTGCGCTTGAAAATAGGGTTGAAGCTTTTGAGATGAGCGAATTAGGCTGAGAGCTAACTTCTCCATCAAGGGATATCTTGATTCTGCCCCCAGTAATCTTTTATTGATGTAATACACAGGCTTTTGCACTTTTTCCTCTTCCTGCATGAGTACCGCGCTTATGGCGTGCTCGGTCATAGCAAGGTACAAGTACAGAACTTCTTCCGTAATGTGTTTTGACAAGATGGGAGGATCTGCGAGGTGTTTCTTGAGTTCCTGAAAGGCCAACTCGCACTCTTCTGTCCATTCAAATTTCTTGCCTCCCCTCAACAGGTTAAAAAATGGAAGACAATGGTTTGTAGATTTTGAGATAAACCTACTTAGTGCCGCCATCCTGCCATTCAAACTCTAGACATCTTTGTGTTTTCGAGGTGAAGGAATATCGATCAGAGCATGGATCTTGTCTGGATTAGCTTCTATTCCTCGAGCATTTACAATGAAACTCAGGAATTTTCCTGAAGATACTCCGAAAGAGCACTTCTGAGGGTTAAGCTTCATGTTATATTTCCGTAACACGGCAAAGCATTCTTTGAGGTCATCAACATGGTTATTGTTAAGTTGAGATTTGACTAACATGTCGTCAAAATAAACTTCCATGTTGTTCCCTATTTGTTTGGAGAACATCATGTTCACGAGCCATTGGTAAGTGGCTCTAGCATTTTTGAGCCCGAATGGCATGGCGTTATAACAATATAACCTTTGTCTGTTATGAAGCTCGTATGCTCTTGGTCAGGGGCATGCATGGAAATATGGTTATATCCAGAATAGGCATCCATGAATGACATAAGTCCATGCCCTGCTGTGGCGTCCATGAGCTGGTCGATCCGTGGTAAAGGAAAACAGTCCTTAGGACAGGCCTTATTGAGGTTCGAGTAATCAATGCAAGTTCGCCACGTCCCATTAGGCTTCGGGACCAGCACTGGGTTGGCTACCCAATCGGTGTAAAAAGCATCTCTGATGAATCAGTTTTCTTTTAACCTGTCGACTTCCTCTTTAAGGGCCTTTTCCTATCATCATCCAGTTGTCTTCGCTTTTGCTTCTTTGGCGGGAAGCTTTTATCGATATTTAGCGTGTGGCTCACTACATTTGGACTTATTCCTATCATGTTCGAATGTGACCATGCGAAGACGTCCTGGTTCTTCTTCAAAAAGCAAATTAATTACTATTTGGTTTCTTCAAAAAGCAAATCGACCTTTACCGTTTTCGGGGGGTCTGATTCTTTAAGCCTTACTTCTTCGAGCTCTTCCAATGGTTCGAGATCAGTTTTTTCCTCCACTCTTGGGTCGATTTCTTCATCGATCTTTAGGATTGCCCCGTCCCTATTCTGAATAATGACGAGCGCTTTTGCGCTCGCCTGCTTCTTTCCTCTTATGGAAATGCTATAGCATTCCCTCCCGGCTAGCTGGTCTCCCTTCAACGTCCCGATGCCACTAGAAGTTGGGAACTTGATGGCCAAATGCCTTACAGACGAGACTGCCCCTAGCTCTACTAGGGCGGGTCTCCCGAGCAGCACGTTGTAGGCCGATGGCAGGTCCACTATTACAAACTCCATCATCTTGGTTGCTGAGACAGGGTCTCCCAAGGTTACAGAGAGTTCAATGGACCCCATACAGGAAATCCCATCTCCTAAAAAACTGTACAATGTCTTTGCACAAGCTTTTAGGTCTCGAAGCGCGAGTCCCATCTTTTCTAAGGTGGCTTTATGGAGAATGTTCATTGAGCTCCCATTATCAAAGAGAACTCAGTGAACTCTCTTATTCGCGAGCTGGAGAGTGATGACCAGTGGGTCATTGTGAGGAAACTAAACATGGGACGCATCGTCCTCAGTAAAGGTTATTGGCTGAGATTCAATCTTTTGGTACTTAGGAGCTCTAGGTTCGGGTTCATAAGGGGACCCGCCCCCAGTTTTTAGCTCGTTCACGTATCGCTTTTGGGCATTCTTGCCCGATCCTGCGAGGTGAGGCTTGCCCGAGATGGTCATCACATTTTCTCCATCAGTCGGAGGGGGTCTCTCTTCTTCTCTGACTCGGGAACTGTTGTTTTGAGCAGGTGGCAGCGCAGCTGTCCTTTGGATGGTAGGAGCCTAATTATTATTCTGGTTCTTGACATACTGTCTGAAGTATCCTCTCGAGATCAGTCCTTCGATCTCGTCCTTCAGCTGCCTGCATTCATGTAGTGCACCAAATTTTTTTTTTAGATTATTTAAATTTTTGTGATTTATTTTATTGTTAAGTGTGATGAATTTTTTTATTTAAATGGTGTTTATTTTATTTAGTTGTTGTTTGTTTTATTTGATTGTTTATTATTTTATTTAATTGTTAGAATTGTTTGGTATAACCTTTTGAATTTAAATTTGTTAATTGTTTGTTTGGTTAATTAATTTAATAAGTGATTAATTGTGTAACATGTTTATTTTTCTATTAGTGTTACATTTTAAATAAGTGTGACAATTGAGGTAATTATGTGAGTTATGGTTGAATGCACTAAGGTGCATGGTAGATAGTGTTGCACTCTAGTGTTTTAGTGTGTGCTAGTATATGGTAATAAGGTGCACATGTGTGGATTTTCTACACATTTTATAATTTCCATTTATTGATATTTTTGGGTAGTTTTATTTTAATAAGTAGGAAATTAAATAAAAATAAATAAAATAATAGAGGATATGGAAAGAGTAGTGGACGTGTGGTGTAAGGGATTGATTGATTTTCTTTCCATTTTTCTTTTAAGAGAATAGAAGTTAATTGGATGAGGATAGACATTTTGGGAAACTACCATTTGACTCCAATCTTTATAATACAAGAAAAATAAAAGGAATTAAGAGAAAATAAAATAGAAAAAAGGAAACTTACCATTTTGTGTTGGTGAGGCTTTATTGAGAGAGTTGAATAAAGGGGGAAGGAAGAGAAGAAAGAGGGCATATTTTCTTGTGGCTGCCGTGACCTAGAGAGAGAGAGAGAGAGAGAGTGGCGTGTAGAGAGAGAGGGAGAAGAAGAAAGAAAGGAAGAAAGAAGAAGAAGGTGAAGAGGAACCCATTTTAGAGTATGCTTTCTTGTATTTTTGGTTTGTCAAATCTCTTTTCTTGATTATATGTTATTGACTTTGTTTATCTGTTGTGTGTGATTGGATTCTTTCTCCTCCTCATGGTGGTTTTCAAATAAAACCCTAGGCTTGAACAAGGGGTGTGAAGTTTGGGTGTTGATCATATTGTGTTCTTGATTTTACAATCAAGAGAGGTAATGGTCTTTCTTAGCCTATATGTTGGTTTTTATGGGTTTATCTTTGAGGTTTTTGATGGTGATGCTAATGGTTGATTATTGTAGGATTAATGATTATGATTTGTATTTTTAAGAGAATATGATTTGTTTAAAAAGGGTTCATGGGTATGAGTGAGATAATGGATTTGATAGGGTTTATTATGAGGATATATGTTATGTTTATATTGCTTTGGTTATCTTTTTTTTAATCTTTGATTTATGTAAAATGACAAATGATGATTTTAGAAATATGTTAGGGTTATTATAAAGGCATGTTTATGAGATATGGTGTTTAGGAATTTATGTATGTTATTGCCATTGTTATTGTTGTTGGATTTCATGTGTAGATTCAATGGAATAGAAAAAAATGGTTTTATAAGATTTCATGTGAATATGTTAAGTAATATTCTTATAATTATGTATATAATAAGAATATGATGAGATTTTGGCCATGTATGATTTTATGTGACATTTTTGGGATAAAAGATAAATCTCATGAGAAATTAAACTTGCTGATTTTTGTAAATAATTGGGTAAAAGTTTGATAAAAAAAAATGATTTGCATGCATAAGTAATGTCCTTGATGTTATGTTAATTTGATGAAATTAAAAAGGGTATTTTAACTCCCATTAAAATGATATTTCACTCAAATAATTACATACAGAATTTTTATTGAATTTTTGAGAAAATATGAGTTTTTAAATTGAATATGGTGATTTTTAAAGATAAAAATAGTTGCTGGAATTTTTGTAAGAAAATGTGAAGTGAGTTTCACTAAAATGAATTTGATGAGTTTTTGGAACAAATTATTTTCCTAAATTATGGTAATATTGAAAAATGGTATTTTAAAATGGTAGGAATGCATATTTTGATAAGTTATGATTTTCCTTTATTTTAATTGAGAAAAATATTTAGATTCTTTTTATTTGTGATTTTTGAAGAAAATAAATGGTGGCTGAAAGTTTGTCTTAAAAAGGTTAAAAATGGTTATTTAAATGTTACATATGGATTTATGTTACATAAAACTAAGTCTTAAATAATTTAAATAAAAATATATTTTCCACACTTAAAAATATATTTTCTCACATCATTTATGTAACACAATGATAAAATTTATTTTTCTAAAGAAACATATTAAAAATAGGTATTTTAATTAATTCCAAGTTTTTGGGTTAATTCTTTGTAATTTGAGATTAATGAATGAAATTGTCACATATTTTATTTTTAAGCTAAATCAAATTATTTTATAAAATAAAATAATGTTTTGAGGAATTTAATCAACTTAGAAATTTTAAGAAAAATAAAGCATGTTATATGTCTATTCTTTTTAAACAATAAAAGTAAGAAATGTAGAATTATCGTTTTTGAAAACGTCACAATTACGTAATGTTCCCACGTATGCATGTTACATGCAACTCCACTTTTATGTCCAAAATTATGTTTATTATTCAACTAAGTGGTTTTTATAAAAGGGTCATGCATGTAAAATAGGTAAAATGAGCATTATTCTTTTATGGCTTTATGTGTAGTTAAGGATAATTGCATGTTATGTGTAACTGTTATTATGTGTGAATGGCCCAAGCACACGTGAGTTGTATGGAAGTGCAAAATAGTAATTTTATGAACCTAAGAAATGTAGTTTTGATTATGATATAGGCTCGTTAAAAGATTGTGAAAATTTCTTAGCTTGGACCTGAGGTAAGGAAGTTAGATAGATTCTATGATTTTATGCTATAAATGGTAAGACTGTTGTATGAATAAATTGTTATGAAATATGAATGTTGTAATGTGATGATATGTTGAATATGATATGTGTATGGATGTTAGATACATCAAACAAGTTACGATGTTAGATACATCAAACAGATTACGATGTTAGATACATCGAACGAGTTACTAAGGACATTGAGATGTAACTCCTAGGGCGGACGCGCCGAGGTTATTCAAGGACCAGAGACTTCTTCGGGGCCTTGGGGGAGCAGGTTGTTCTGCTGGCAGTGGAGGTTGCTCCATTCTCCTTGTGGCAGGGTTCTTCCGAGGTCGCCCACGAGGCCTGCGGGGACGAACATGAATGTCCCGCAGAGGTGGGGCTTGGTTCTCACGTGGAGGTTGAGCCTGAGTCGCCTGCACCTCCGCGGCTAACCTAGCCAACTCCTCGTTCCACTTCTTGGCCTCAGCCAACTATTTTCTTAACTATCGGTTTTCAAGTTCCACAATGGGGACATACCATTTGGGATTATAATACATGTCCTCATCGTCCCTGGGAGCCGGAGGTGCTGGAGGTCCTCGAGAATCGGAGGATTCACTTCTCTCTTAAGGTTCAGGATTCATCATTGGCTGCTTCCCAGGGCGTTGTGCATAGTTTTCTTCAGGAATATTCTGATCATTTGCGGCCATAGCTGATCAGGGATTGTATTGCTTAAGGCTCTCAACGAAAGCACCAAATTGTTGACGCCGTTTTTCATCAACTTAATTAAACAACAAGAACTATGGCGCAGATGAATAATATAGTAGAACAACAAGGATTTCACGTGGTTCAGCATTTAACTCTGCCTAGTCCACGAGTCTATTTGATTAAGACTTGGTGTTTTATGGAATTCCTTCAAGGATGAATTCTCCAGAATTTCTCTCAGTATATCAAAAGATCCTCCTTTACAAATGTTCATGACCTCTCTATCTATAGAGGGTTCTCAGAGTTCATTCCCACATATTTCGGGAAGATATTCTTATTTATTAATGAAAATAATGATATTAAATTCAATAACTCCTATATACAAGGGAACGTCCCTTGAAGACCAGGGGGCGTATAACAGGCTTGCTAATATCCCTTTAATGTGAGGATGTTACAACAATAAATATCTTTAAGTGCATGGATCGCGCCTCATCAAATGACCCATTAAGTCGTTCGAGGTCGGCAATCAGCATCATGCTGGTTTAGGTCTATAAATAAGTTATTAGTTAGCCACCTTACCCCAATACCAGCTTGCATCGGGTAAATACCACCGAGGCTATTACACTCCGAGCTTATACTCATGCCAAGCTCGGGCTACTTGATCCGAAGGCAGCCGACATCGGATATATCCCCATGCTAAGTCCTTTCGAGCTTAGAAAGAACTTCGAGGTTAAAAATGTATTCGAGGTTGCCATCTTGATTCGAGGGTTCGACATCCGGGCCCTGCACATGCGTTTTAGATATCTCAAGCTCACAGTTGACGAGTCCAGCTTTCGAGATCACAATCTCGGGGTCTCGAAATCTGGGTATAACATCTTAAAACGATTTTAGAGATTAAAACCTTAAGAAAAAATAAAAGAAAAATTAAAAGTTTATTTTCTTGAAAAATAATTAAGGAATTTAATTAGTATTTTCGGGATATAATACCAGCTAAAATCTTCTATTTATTTAACTGACTTGTTGAAAGTACCGGTTAATAGCAATACCTTTAACGAATAAGATTTTTGGCGGATTGTGGGAAAATACTATTGTGATACCCGAGTGTAGGTGTCGAGGCCATAGGATAGGTTTCCCCGAGACTTAGGGTTTAGTCTCAAATATTTTTGTATGAATTTCCTTAATGGGTTTAAAACCAAATAAGGATCATTAATCCTTACAAATGATTTTTTAAAATGACCAAACTGCCCAAAATAATAACAATGAATTAGGAAGTGCCATAATTAATCCGAGTATACTGTATGGATAATTACAGTATTGACTATGCATAACTGGATTATACATTTGAGGGTGAAATCTTGCTGAGAGCAAAGGACTCCAAGTAAGTCAAATTCTATTGTGTTGCTGCAACATAAAATGACTATTGTATTGTATGTTAGTATAGAGACACATGCACATATATACATTGTCGTAGAAAGTTTGCTTAGAGACGTTAGTCTAGTTGGTGTTGATTAAGAAAATATGACTGGTAGATACCCGTCATATTCTAGACGGTTGATCCCCATCACACTGCTTGATTTTATTTATGTCCTGTTCATTACCGTGACAAGTGGCCAAGATGTGAGGATTGCTGGTTTAAACCTAGGGGAGCCAAAATGAATGGGACCTAGGGGCCCTCATGCTTACTTAATGAGTGAATGGTTAGAACCCGAGCGAGTGCTCTGATAAGTTACTCCTGGATAGTAGCCGTGAATATTGGCCATTCAGTGAGAGTGCCTAGAGATACTAGGGGTTGCCAAGTTCGAGTGATGCTGAACACCCTAGGGGAAACTGCTTACCATCATCATTGATTAACATAGAAGTCTCTGTAAACCCGTGTAACTTCGATTACACTCTTGGATAAATAGTGATGCCCTAGGTAACTTGATGGTTACCCATGTGAGGGATTTACTATTGGATAAGTAGCGATGCCCTAGGTAACGCGATAGTTACCCTTGATGGGGCTATTTATTGGCTAGATCTTAGTGTTGATTCTCAGTTCTCTCTTACATATTAGCACTTATGCTAGAGAGCGTGTTACTAAATTGTTGGAAATTGTCGAGCGTTGGTCTCGAATTATATTGTTATATATTATATCTGCTTGCTATGGGATTTTCTGAGTGCAGGGATTTATAGGTTAATATGAAATAGTTGTGATATATTATATTTGCTTTCTCTTGGATTTTTCTGAGTGCAGGGATTTATCTGTTTATATGAAATAGTTTGTCATTAGTTATCAGACATGACCATAAGTTTTCCAGGACGCTTTTGCATTCTTGAAATTGATTGCGTAGGGTTCGGATGGATCTGGAACCCTAATTTTTGTGAGCTATTGTTAACTATGGACAGTAACTTGGTCAGTGACCACCTGTCTTCTCTGCATGCTTTTGTTTTAAAGTTGAACTTACTAAGAAATTTCGCTTACCTAGTTGTTTCCTGTTGTAGGTAAGAACAAGGGCAAGGAAGAGCAGTGAGCTCTGGACTCTACCTTGCGAATGTACATGTGAACCGACCTTTTTGGGAAGCCGTTTTGTTTTGGAAATGTTGTGTTATTTGCATAAACTAGGATCATTTTACTATTCATAAAATATGTTTGTATTAAATTTTAAGTATGGCCATAAGTCTTTTTAAAAAGTTTTTTTATTCTTGTTTTTGAGACATTTTGTTAAATGAAAACATTTATATTTTCACATAATCGAGTCTTGAAAATCTAGGACGTTATAGTAAATGGATATACAAGAATAAAAGAGGTGTAGATGGGAAAGTGGAGAATTTAAAAGCAAGGATATTAGCCAAAGGTTACACTCAAAGAGAAGGTGTTGATTATGATTAAATATTTTCTCCTGTGGTCATGTTGAAATCCATTCGCATTCTCTTATCCATAGCTGCCACAACTGATTCTGAGATATGACAGATGGACGTCAAGACAGCCTTTCTTAATGACTATCTTGATGAAAGTATGTATACGGTACAACCATAAGGGTTCATCAAGAATGGGGAAGATCAAAAGGTGTGTAAGTTGTTGAAATCCATTTATGGATTAAAGCAAGCATCTAGATCTTGGAATATCACCATTGATGAAACAATTAAAACATATGGCTTCAAACAGAATGTCGACAAAGCATGTGTATATAAATATATCAAAGGTAAAGTGGTTGTTTTCCTAGTTCTTTATGTGGATGACATTCTCCTCATTGGAAACAATGTAGAGACACCCTCAAACGTAAAGAAGTGGTTAGCCGAAAAGTTCCAAATGAAAGATTTGGGCGAGGCGAGGTATGTTCTAGGAATCCAAATCCTAAGGGATAGGAAGAACAAGATCTTGATACTTTCTTAAGCTAATTATGTAGATGAGATGCTTGAAAGGTTCTCTATGGAGAATTCCAAGAAAGGTCAGTTACCGTCCAGACATGGAATTAATCTTTCTAAAGAAAAATGTCCAAAGATACATATTGAGGAAGAGAACATAAGAAAGTATGCCTATGCTTCAGAAATTGTGAGTCTTATGTATGCTATGCAATAGGTATTGTAAGTCGTTATCAATCAAATCTAGGTTTGGAACACTAGATTTCAGTAAAGAATATTCTCAACTATCTTAGGAGAACGAGAGAGTATATGCTTGTATATTCAGGGGGTGAGTTAAACCCTGCTGGATACAATGATTCTGATTTCCAATTAGACAAAGTCATTTATAAGTCCATGTTTGGGTCAGTATTCACTCTTGGTGGAGGAGTTATAGTCTGGAGAAGTATTAAACAATCAAGTATTGTAGATTCAATCATGGAAGCTGAATATATAGCAGCTTGTGAAGCAACTAAGGAAGCGGTTTGGTTGAGAAAGTTCTACACTGATCTAGAAGTAGTTCCAGATATGGATAAGACACTAATCTTGTACTGTGACAACAGTGAAGCAGTAGATAATTCCTAAGAACCTAGAAGACACAAGAGAGAAAGCATGTAGAAAGGAAACATCATTTGGTTAGAGAGATTGTGCAAAGAGGTGATGTGACTGTTATGAAGATAGGGTCGGAATAAAACCTGACAGACCCGTTTACCAAGATACTTCCTGCAAAGTCATTTATGGGTCATGTGCAAAACATGAGATTAAGGGAAATGGCTCACTTGCTTTGAGGGCAAGTGGAAGATTGTTAGAAGTAGTGCCCTAAAAGCATGTAAAGACATTTTAATGATTTAAATAAAAGTATAATTTTATTATATTTGAATATTATAATTAATGTTGGAATTAATTATATACTAATATCAATAAAATTCCTTATTCATTCATTAGCATATGATCTTGTATTAGTATGAGATAATTAAGATCATATATAATGAATAAAATAGCAAATAACATATAAAAGTAAAGACTCTTTAATTAATGGTTACTAGTGCGGTTTACTAAGTATACGAGAAGCGAGTGATATAAATTCATATTATTGATGTGGATACACATCTTAGTAAATGTGTTGTATATAATAGATATTATATATGACAGGACTGATGAGAATTAATTATCTCTATAAATTTGTCGTTTGACATAACGATTTAATTCTTATCATAATAGATGATCATTTATAGATCAGTCTAAATCCTGAGTATTCATGAACTCCTGTTTGTGTTTATTGGATCTTTTGATTCACTCGTTAAGGTTTGTTAGTATAATGAGGCTAATGACTTTTGTTTTGGAGATTCAACATCATGAATTGATAGGAACATGATTTACAATAATGGAATCCATACTTTCGTAACTTATCGTATATTGGTTCCGTTAAGGGTTAATTATGGAACATATTCAGTGTTAATTCTAGAACTGAATAGTTATTGAGCTCAATCTATAATATGATTATAGATTAATTATTCGCTAGGTAATCATGTTATTTATATAAAAAATCCATATAAAAATAAAAGATCATGTGCACACCCTTTTAGTTTAGTAAACAGAAATACAACCACACTTCTACAGAGTTATAACAAAACAATTATCCCAAAAGAAATAACAACTTCCAGCTTTTTCTTTTCAAGCAGACTCAGGCGCTCACTGCTCCACTTTGCTTTTACACTTACCTACAGCATGAAAGACCTAGGTAAGCGAAAATGCTTAGTAAGAATAGCCTTGCACACCAATATACTAAACCCAGCAACGGGTTGCCCTAAGGTAGTTACTACTACCGGTCATTAGGGTATTGGATAAATTCCAACCCTATCATACAATTCTCAATAAAAGTCCTAATAGAAAAATTAAGCACATTGGTTGTGCCAACAACCAATGTTCATACATATCAAAACCACTTGCATTTAGAAAATCCTAGATATTCAAGATATATCACCATATCTTAAATAAATACTCTGGTTGCTTCTAACAACCAAGTTCACACATAGCATGATAACCTGCACTCAGAAAATTCCCAGAACACACAATATATCATTCATATCGTAATATCTTGCACTCAGAAGATTATGAGAATATTCAAATATATTAAACACACATCATGACTAAGCAATTAAATTATCAGCAAGGGATCCGGGCCTCAACCTAGTTCCACCGTTAATGTCCTGGCTCCCACCCGGACTTTATTACCATTGTCCAAGCTCCAAACCTGACTATATTACCATTGTCCGAGCTTCAACCCGGACTATATACTTACCATGTCTTGGCTCCAACCCGGACTATATACTTACCATTTCCTGGCTCCAACCTGAACTATATTACTATTTTTCTGGCTCTAACCAGGACTATATTATGCTATGGTTCTGGCTTCAACCCAAACCTTCTTACCATTTAGCCGCAGAAGGTGAAAGCATTGCAAGAGTAGGCATTAAGCATACCCTGATCTTAATGACCCAAACAAAACTAGTGTAATCTACTACTAGAAGCACACACTAGTATATTCATGTTGTAGCCAAGAAAGAGAAAGGCTAACTTACTTGGAGTCCTTAGTTCCCAGCTGGATCTTTTAACTCCACTACCTGTTTTTCCCTTCGTGGTTATTGTAATTAATACACACTACTACAAATATAGGCTTTCTCTACGGTTTTTTTTAAACAATAAATAAAAAGCGCAGAGAAAAGGTTTGAAAGAGTAAAAAAAATTATATTTAATGTCCGCGCCCTATTTTATTGCGGTTTTAAAAAAAACGCAGTGAAAGGTTTGAATGACTCACTTTTCTCCACGGTTTTGGGTCTAAAACCGCAGAGAAAAGTGTAGAACTTTTCCCCACTTTTGTCCGCGGTTCTATACCCAAAACTGCAGAGAAAAGTCACTTTTCTCTGCGGTTTTGGGTATAGAACCGTGGAGAAAAGTGGTCTCCACCTACTTTAGCACATTAACCTATTTTTCCCTCTCATTTGCACATCTTCGTCCCCTTCACAGAGACACGGCCGAAGCTCTCCCACCACCGTCCCTACCCACGGGTAAGCGCCACATTGTCCATATTTTTTTTGTTTTTTTTTTCCATTTCCTTGCATATTAAAGCTTGAAATCATGTATATATACTTAATCTTGAGTTATTTTGAAGTTTTAGGGTAAAAATGAAGAAATATTGTGTGGGTTTAATGGTGGTTTCTATGTATGTTTATATGGTTATTTTTTTTAATATTTTTGAAATTTTATATAGGATTGGAAGACATTTTCATTGTTTAAAACATGTATTGATCACTAAAACTTGATTTCTTTAATGTATATTTCGGTTTTAGGGTATTTTTGTATTATTTTATTTATAATAATGTTGTTTACATAATTTTTTATATTAAAAATTAGTGCTTGCATAATTTTGTATATTATTTAGGTAATGATTTTTTTAAAGTATATTTTTGTTAATTATATTATTTTAGAATCAATTAAATTACCATATATTTACTAATGTTTAACTTTTTATTGTAGGAAATATTTGTTTGAGTGTGAGGTTAAAATTGTTGAATCTTAATTTTTAAGGTAAGTAGTAATTACTACTTAATTTTTTATTTTTATTTTTTATATTTACAAACTATTGTAAGAGGAGTTTGAATATATTAGATATTCATCCATAGTGAAGTAGGTTCTGAGATAAAATTGTGTGCTGCAGAGATAACAGAAGGTTGAGAACATGTGTGTCTTAATGAAGTAGGATCTGTGAATTTTCTGTGTGCTGCAGTGACTTATGGTTGAGAACATGCATGTTGTTTGTTATATGTTTTGTTTGATGTGAATTTATAGGTAGATAACTTGGGATATGCTATAAATACAGAGGAAACTCTGCCCAATTTTTTTTATTGATATTAGTTGAACATGTTTTATAAGTTACTATATATAATAATAATGTTTTTGTTTTTGTTGAAATTTTAAATACATATGAATTTTGGATATGTTATAGAAATAAATGAAACTCTGCCCATTTCATTTTATAATTTAATAATTTAACATAATTTTAGAGTATTACTATACTAATTTTCTTTTCATTATCAACTTAGGAATTAGGTAGATATTATCATTATGGATAAGTCATGGATTCTTGAGGATAGAGAAACACAACAATTTCAAGACGGATTCAACCAATTTTTAGAATTTTGCCAAACAAATTGTAGTGACCCGGAAAGAATTCATTGTCCATGTATAGATTGTGGTAATGGAACAAAAGGAAATATTACCATGATAAAAAATCATGTATTTTTTCGGGGATTTGATACAAGTTACCGTACATGGTATTGGCATGGGGAATCATTGAAAAATAATAATCCATATCCATTCGGGAGGCGAGGGGTTGATGATTTGGGTTATAGTGATTTTGACGATCATCCTATGGAATTGCTCAATGAAGCAGAAGAAGAGTTTGTTGATGATCCTTCAAAATTTGATAAATTGGTTAGAGATGCAGATAAACCATTATTCAATGGTTGTCTGAAACAAAGATTACCAACGATGGTAAAATTTTACAACATAAAAGCAGAAAATGGAGTTAGTGATAAATGTTTTAGTCAATTTTTAGCTGCTTTTAAAGAGATTTTACTGTCAGATAATTGCTTCCCTGAGTCTACGTATGAAGTGAAGAAAACTTTAAATTGCATAGGCTTGAAGTATGAGAAGATCCATGCATGTCCGAACGATTGTGTGTTATATCATAAAGAGTATGCAGACATGGACACTTGCCCAGAATGTGATTCACCCCGCTACAAACCTAACAAGAGTAAGGAGATTAGGAAACTTATTCCTCAGAAAGTGATGTGGTACTTGCCTTTGATTCCGTGGCTTAAGCGATTATATTGAAGTGCAGAACACTCTGAAAACTTAATATGGCATGAGACTAGGCGAGTGAAAGATGGTAAACTTCGACATCCTGCAGATTCGCAAGCTTGGAAAAAAGTTAATAACTTAAATCCAGAATTTAAAATTGAAGCAAGACATCTTTGTCTAGGTCTAGCTGCCGATGGTGTAAATAAACATAAATCTCTAAGTAGTAGGCATAGTTCGTGGCTTGTCTTCCTTGTTATATACAATCTTCCTCCGTGGTTAGTGATGAGAAGAAAGTTTTTGATGCTCACGTTATTGATTTCAGGCCCAAAACAACCGGGACACGATATAGATGTTTATTTGGCACCATTAATTGATGATTTGAAAGATTTGTATGAAAATGGTGTTGAGGCATATGACGGTTTTAAGAAAGAAGTCTTTAAATTAAAAGTTGTTTTGTTGTGGACTGTTAATGATTTCACAGCTTATGGTAATCTATCAGGGTTAAGCACAAAAGGTTACCAGGGATGTCCAATATGTTGCACTAACACAAAGGCTATTCGTCTGTCTGATGGGCACAAAATTTGTTATATGGGTCATAGACGATATTTGCCCCTAAATCATCATTATAGGGACAAAAAAAAAAAGCATTTGATGGTGATAAAGAACAAGGTGTTGCTCCTTTTCCACTTGAGAAAATTGATTTCAAGTATGGAAAAATGCAGAAAAATAAGAAAGTAAGTGGATGTTTCCAAAGGAAATCAATTTTTTTTCGTCTCCCTTACTGGAAAGATTGACTTGTTCGACATTGTTTGGATGTCATGCATATAGAAAAAAATGTGTGCGAAAGTATTATAGGTACATTACTTGATATTCCCGGTAAAACTAAGGATGGTTTAACTAGTCGTTTAGATCTTGTTGAAATGGGTATACGAACTGATTTAGCACTTGAACAAAAAGGTAAACCCACATATTTACCTCCTGCTTGTTTCACGTTGTCCAGAGAAGAGAAAAAAGTTGTATGTAAATCATTTGCAGAGATGAAAGTGCCTGATGGCTATTCATCCAACATTCGAAACTTGGTATCCATGGGAGATTTGAGGCTGATGGGTATGAAATCACATGACTGTCATATGTTGATGCAACAATTGCTTCCGATTGCTATTCGGTCAGTATTACCGAAAAAAGTTCGAGATTGTTTAACGAATGTTTGCATATTCTTCAATCATTTATGCGGAAAAGAATTAGAAATGAAAAAATTGGATGCATTGCATTGTAAGATAGTGGAAACTCTATGCAACCTTGAAATGTTTTTTCCGCCATCCTTCTTTGACATTATGATTCATTTAATGGCTCTACTAGTAAGGGAAGCCAAGTTGTGTGGACTAGTTTGGGCGAGATGGATGTATCCATTTGAAAGAAGTATGAAGGTGTTGAAAAGTTATGTGCGTAATCATTATCGTCCTAAAGCTAGTATGGTTGAATGTTATATATCGAAAGAGTCAGTAGAATTTTGCTCAGAATACATGAGTGGGGTTGAAGCAATCGGAATCAGCAAACCACGAAATAACTCAGATGGAGTTGATAAAGGACTACGAGGGAATGGAACAGTGATCACCGTGTCTAGGGCAGAATTAGATCAAGCTCAATTAGTTGTGTTGCAAAATAATCCTGAGATTCAATCATATATAATGTAAGTAGAAAATATATTTCAATCATATATATTAGAGTAGTGATTTTCTTTTTGTTGTTTAAACTTTTTGTTATTTCTTTTATGTTTCAGTGATCACATAGAGTTAATACGGTCGATGATTCCAAACAAGATTAAAAATAAACAAAAATGGGTTATAGATGAGCATAATAAAACGTTTTGCCAGTGACTGAAGAATACAATTTTGACGAAGTTGGGAGAAAAAAATCATGGACTGTCGACTGAGTTGAAGCGCATATCTCTTGGAGCAAGCATTGATGTAATAAAGCATCAAGCTTACATTGTTGAAGGGAAACGATTTCATACTAAGTCAAGAGATGATGCTCGGCTGGTTCAAAATAGTGGAGTAAGTGTAGTCGCAGAAGCTATGCATTTTGCCAGTGCAAAAGATAATAACCCAATTTCAGGCACAATGACATACTACGGGGTTGTTGAAGAAATATGGGAGCTAGATTATTCATTATTTCGTATTCCTCTTCTTAAATGTTCTTGGGTAGACAACAATACTGGAGTTAAAACTGATGAACTTGGATTCACTCTGGTTGATTTAAGCAAGAAGGGAAGCAAGAACGATCCTTTTATCATGGCTGCCCAAGCGAAACAAGTGTTTTACATTCTTGATCCAGTTAATGATAAATGGCCCATTGTTTTATCAGTTCCCGAGCGGAAGTTCTCAGAAAAAGAAGAGTACGATGAAAATTATGATTTATATCATGACTGTTTCATTGTTGGACAACCGATACATGAACAAGTTGAGAATATTCAGGAACATGATAATGAAAGCGATAGCGATTATCTTAGAACCGACATCAAAGAAGGAATATGGGTCGATTGTGAATCGACCAGAAATAAAATAAGAAAAAGAAGAAAACATGTTTAGTAAGTTATATAATTCATTAATACTTGTGGTTATTTATTTGTATAATGCATTAACACTTGTGATTATTTATTTGTATAATGCATTAACACTTTTGATTATTAATTTGTGTGATGCAGATGGCAGATAAAAGAGATGACAAAGAGAAACAACAAGGTCGTGGTAAAACAAGAATGAGTTACATGACCCAACAAAAAGCCAAAGGAATCAAGAAAAATCTTCAATGGAACGATTTGGGACAACCAATAGGTGATGTGTATACAAACATGATATCATATCTTGGATCTAGAGTACGAGCCACGATTTATATCAACTCAGGTGATTGGAGGAAGGTCCCACAAGATTTGAAAGATGGTCTATGGGAGGATATCATTGTAAGAAATTATCATTGTGATATTTATTTATTTATGTGTGATATCTAAATTTAATAATTACTTTTCTTAATTATATTCTCAGGGTGGTCACAACATTCCTCAAACCTTCAAACGTGAGATTTTGAAAAAAGCTGGTCAAATAATGAGAGATTTTAAAAGTGAACTCACTACCGAGTACATCATACCTTTGGCTGAAATGGGTATGATGGAAGAACTCAAATTTCCCCCAAAGAGGTATAGCGATATAATTGACGAGAGAGAATGGTTACAATTTGTAACTAGTCGTCTAAGTCCAGAGTTTCAAATAGTGCATCAAGAACAAAAAAAACGTGCATTACTAATGAAGTCAAGGCATCGAACCTCTCGTAGAGGAATGGCTAATATTAGAGAAGATTTGGTAAGTATATTTGATATTATAGTTTAAATAATGGTTGATATTATCGCAACATATAACTATAATTATGTTGTACAATGCAGAAAAAAGAACGAAATATTCAAAATCCAGAGAGGTATCAAGTTTGGCTTAGATCGCGTGAAAAAAATAAAGTTCTTGTGACAGAGCTAGACCGACAGATCGCCAAAAAGATAGTAAGTTTTCTAAGGTTTTAGAATCAATATATTGTTTTTATTTATATAAACTAATTTAACCAAATAATATCTTGAGTAGGAGGACGTCAAAGAAAAATTGAGTCGTGGCGAAATTACAGCTCAGGGTCAAGATGACATCTTGACTCAAGCATTAGGGACACCAGAACACCCAGGTCGTGTTCGAGCTGGCGGGTATGATAATTTATAATAGTTGTTTTCTTTTAAGAATTATTTAGATTGATTTATTGATGGACTTTATTGATTTTTTTTGTAGGTTCACTGCGACCGTTTCCAAAATGTTTGGAAGAAAACATAAAACAATGACTGCAAGAGAGGAGATTGCTCAACTAAAAGCTGCGATTGAAGAGCTAAAAAGACATAAATTTAGGACAGAAGAGGAATTAGCTCAAAATGAAGAATTTAATGAGGAAAACGATGAGTGTGGATACTACGATGAAGGGCAATTTGATGAGGGACAATATTATGAGAATACAAGTGATGAAGTCTATCGACCTGCCCCCAACGCAGATGATCATTTTCATCAAACCGAAGACTATCATTTTGATGAAGATGATGGATCATCAATTTATAAGTCTCCGCCACCACCGAGCTATGAAGTTTATTTGTGTTATGATAATATTGACAATGTGGTGGCTAATGGTGTAATCATTGTACCAAACATGGGTAGCCAAATTACCGTCCATGGAAATGTACTTGATGATTCAGTTGCGAGGGTTTGGCTTATATATGTCTTACAAGAAGAAGCTGAGATCCCTATTCCCTTTGGTAACGTACGATATGTTGGGGACGCACGAGACACATTCCTGCCTTGGCCAAAAAATTTAATTGTGGCTTGTCAGGTATAAAATTATTTGCTTAGATATTTAAATTTTATTTTTAAATGGGTACACTATATTGATATGTTTAATGCTATTATGTGTAACGACCCGGATTTTCAAGACTCGATAATGCGGAAATATAAATGTTTTCATTTAACAAAATGTCTCAAAAACCCATAGAAAAAAAAACTTTTTAAAAAGTCGTATGGCCATACTTAACATTTAGTTACAAACATGTTTTATAAAGATTAGAGTGAGCCTAGTTTAGGAAAATTACACAACATTTCCAAAAATAAAAAGGCTTCCCAAAAGGTCGGTCCACATGTACATTTGCAAGGAAGACTCCAGCGCTCACTGCTCTGCCCTGCCCTTGCCCTTACCTACAACATGAAACAACTAGGTAAGCGAAAACGCTTAGTAAGATCAACTTTCAAACAAAGCATGTAGAGAATTAGGGATCCGGACCCATCCGGACCCTACACAATCAATTTCAAGAACGCTAAAGCGTCCTGGCAAACTTATGGTCATGCCTGATAACCAAGGATAATTTAATTCATATCTAGATAAAAATCCTGCACTCAGAAAAATCCCAGAACAAGCAGATATATTATATCACCACTATATCTTATCAACAATTATATCCTTGCACTCAGAAAATCCCAGAGCAAGCAGATATATTATATCACAACATAATTCGAGACCAACGCTCGATAATTTCCAACAATTCATGCGTAACGCGCCCTCCAACAAAATTGCTAATCTGTAAAAGAGAACCGAGTCCCCACACTAAGATCTAGCCAATAAATATTCTCATCAAGGGTAACTATCGTGTTACCTAGGGCATCGCTACTTATTCGAGAGTGTAATCCAATTTACACGGTTTTACGGAGACTTCTATGTTAATCAGTGGTGCTGGTGAGCAGTTGCCCCTAGGGTGTTCAGCCTCACTCAATCTTGGCAACCCCTAGTATCTCTAGGCACTCTCACTGAATGGCCAATATTCACGGCTGCTATCCGGGAATAACTTATCAGAGCACTTGCTCGGATTCTAACCGTCCAATGATTAAGTAAGCATGAGGGCCCCTAGGTCCCATTTATCTTGGCGCCCCTAGGTTTAACCAGCTTATCCTCATCTCATGGCCACTCGTCGCGGTAATGAACCGGACATAAATAAAATCAAGCAGTGTGACGGGGATCAATCGTCTAGGATATGACGGACTTCTACCGTTCATATTTTCTAAATCAGCACCCACTAGACTAACGTCTCTAAGCAACTTTCTATGACAGCCTATATATATGCATGTATCCCTATACTAACATACAAGACAATAATCATTTCATGTTGCAGCCATACAATATAAGTTGACTTACTTGGAGTCCTTAGCGCTCAGCAGGTTTTCACCCTCCAGTTACGCTTAGCCAATACTGTAGTTATCCATACAGTATACTCGGATTAATTATGACACTCATAATTCATTATTATTATTTTGGGCAGTTTGGTCATTTTAATAAAAGTCATTTGTAAGGATTTATAATCCTTATTTGGTTTTAAACCTATTAAGGAAAGTCATACAAAATATTCGAGACTAAACCCTAACTCTCAGGGAGACCTATCCTAAGGTCTCGATACCTAGGCTCGGGTATCACAATGGTATTTCCCCACAACCCGCTAAAAATCTTATTCTTCCAAGGTATCGCTATTAACCCGCACTTTCGACTAGTCGGTTAAAATATGTAAGATTTTAGCCGGTATTACATCCAGAAAATACAAATAAATTCCTTAATTATTTTTAAAGAAAATAAACTCTTTAAATTTTCCTTTTAGTTTTCTTAAGGTTTTAATATCTAAAAACCGATTTAAGAAAATTGCCTAATTTGTCTTAATTAGGAAAACCGTTATAAATTTCTCATCTTGACTAATTAATTTTCCAAAAGCAATTAATCAATTTTTTACTTACTAGAAAAATAATTCATTTAAACTCAAAGGGGTAATTTTAGTGAAAATATGATTTCAAGACTTACCAATTTATATCTTGAAATAAGCAAAATTTTACTTTTTACCTTATGTTCCAAAATCTCATTTTTACACTAAGTGTGAAAAACCTATTTTTCACATTTTTAACTACATACTTCGTTAGTTCATAACTTGAAATTTACTTACCCAATTGTTACCAAAATTTGCCAATTCCATTTTTGTTATGCCATTTAGGTCTTTGTAAAATCTTAGGTCAAAATGAGCATTTTTTTATTGGTGAAATCATTTTCCAACAATGAGGTAAAAATGACCTTATTTTCAAGCCTTATTTTTTCCAAACTTTGACAGTTAATAACTTTCAAACCGTTCAATATTTTCTAACCAAATTTTACAGTGGAATAATAGGTTATGCCAGAAATATGTCCGCAAAATTTTAGAAAAAACTGGGTTCATTTTCCCTATACAGTGGCTGTCCAAACTTGGTTTCGAAAATAAGAATACGAAAAAACAGTTTTTTACCTAAACTTTGAAATAGCATAACTTACTCATTTCTAAACATTTTTTTTGTGTTTCAAAAGCTCAATTTTATGTACTCAATCTCAACAACATCACAGTACAATTTAATTTTACAAAAATAATATACAGTGGCTGCTTGACCCCTTGGAAGTCACAGCTTAAAACATGTTTTGTTTTAGGGTATCCTACAAAACCCTTGGGGGTTTTGGTTCCCATTTTCAAAAATCAATACACATGCATCATAAAAATTATTAAACAACTACCATAACCTTATTACATCACCAACAAGAAACTTTAAGCATTAAATATACAAAATAATGCTTAAAACTAAAAACCCTACAACAAAATCATCAAAAGTAAACTTTTTACCTCTTTGGTGTTCTTGCTTAAGGTTTTGACCTTCCTATTAGCTTTGGCTCCTCCAAAACCTTTCAAAAACCCTAACCAACTTCCCCCAACAACATAGGTAATTAGCTATTTGAAACTCTATGGTTAAAACTTGACAAAAGTCTAGATTAATGAAACTTTACCTTAGGGAAAACCCTTCCTAGACCAAGACTTAGCTTCCAAGTTTCTTTGGTGTTCTTGGGGTTGAAAATGGAGAGAACACTTGAGAGAGTCTTCAAAAATCAGATGAGAGTGAATGAGGGAGGGAGAGTGGTCGGATTTGGGGGTTAGAATGGCTCACACAACTCTTCAAAATATCACAAAACACTTTAGTGCTTTTCTACCCACTTGCCCACTTGACTTCTTAATTAAATGGGATTTAATCTTTATAAAATTGGGTTCACACCACTCTAAAATACCACATGGCCAGCCACCCTTTGCCATATATGATCATTTCATATATTTTTTTTTTAATAAAGGTTAATAAATGTTTCATAAGAAGAAAAGTCCAAATTGACTTTTGACACCTTTTTCACTCTTATTAAGTTTTAATCACCAAAATTAACATTAATTAATTAAATTAAATATCTCTCACATTTAATTTAATTAATCACATAATAAAATTTAACCTAAGGTCCATTCAAGGAATAAAATTCCCCATTTCTGCAAAATTAGGCATTTACCACAAAATGCCTTAAAATTTCCATTTTCTTTTAGGTTTATTATTTTTTACCAAACTTTAACTTTTATGAATGTATTTTATGCCCAAAATATAATTTCCATGATTTTTCGTTTTATTTTCCGAGATTTTTACCCGATCAGGGTTTTTGTGTCGGTCCAGGACCGAAAGTCTTATCTTGACTTTTAAAATCACAAAATTCATATTTTGGCTAGCAATAACTCATGGAATACTTACAAACAAAATATAATATTATTTAAAATAATTTTCTTAACCCGGGGGAAAAATCCCGACCCGAGTCGTTTAAAGGTACCCAAAAACGTAGGACGTTACATTATGTAGGGTCCATCTTCATCTAAACACAAATCCCTATCACTAAGCCCACATTTATCATTAGTTGGATCTCACGTAGTCATCCCCGCTGAAATAACTCAACCAGAACCTTCAAATTGGTTAACAGATAACCAATGGGACAAAATTGATCTGAGTCTAAAATTTATAGTGAAGGAGTATTATTCCAATAAAGGAATAGATGGGGTTGTACAAGTTCCCGTTGACCCGGAGTTTATAGGAGAACGCGAGGCTATCTTCATCACTTCGGAAGACGTTTATCAAGCAGCCTCCATGGATAATATTGGATCCTCAGCTATGCTGTTTGGTATGAGGTATGTATCAATCCGTTATGTCATTACAAACTATTAGAGGAGTTTGAATATATTAGATATTCATCCGTAGTGAAGTAAGTTCTGAGATGAAATTGTGTGCTGTGGAGATAATAGAAGGTTGAGAACATGTGTGTCTTAGTGCAGTAGGTTCTGCGAATTTTGTGTGCTGCGGTGGCTTATGGTTGAGAACATGCATGTTGTTTGTTGTATGTTTTGTCTGAATTGAATTTATAGGTTCTAATAAACTCTGCCCAATTTTTTTTTTGACGATATTAATTTATTAATTGAAAATGTAATAGGAATGATTGATTCTCTACAGATGCATTTGGGAAAGCATGCACCCAAATTCACGACAATTATATAATTTTTTGACACCGAACATCTTTCTATTGGCAATGATGAAAGTAAAAACTATACGATGGATCTTATAGCCAAATGGATGATGACTATGGATAGACGAGGCCAAATATATTTCATTCATTGGATTGTTGAGTAAGAACGAACTACTTAAACATTATCACTACTATGGTTGAATTTTAATTTTATAATAATCATATTTTATTATTATTTTAGTCGACATTGGATGTTGGTGCTCGTGATGATGCGGGGGATGACCATAATTTTGGACCCTTTAAAAAATCATAAATCTCCACCAATAATTACGGAGGTTATGGGAAAGTAAGTTCTTCAATTGTAATGTATGCATTATTAATTTTTAAAAGTTGAGAGCATAATATGTAATTAATTAATTTTAATTTTTGTAGAGCATACGCACAATGTTTGGAAAATGAATACATCGGCACAATTACAGAATTGGTGAGAGGTTCTTGTCCAAAACAACCTGAAAGTCATGAATGTGGTTATTATGTACTAAGATACATTTATGATCTTGTAAATGCACCAAATCCGGCAGAAGTTATCAAGAAGAAAGTATGGTATATTTTAAACTCTTTTTTGCTTAAGAAAAACTAGATAAAGTATTTAATTATCTAATCTATATTAACTTTTCAATTTTCCAGTGGTTTGACAAAAAGCAATTCAATGTCAAAAAGGATCTACTACCACTACAAAGTGATTGGTTAGCTAGATTAATGCCATTTGTTTATGAAATCTAAATTTTTGTATGTATGTAAGATTAAAGTGCTAACTTATATTGGTTAGAATGATTAAAGTCTTTGATTCATTACTAGCCAATTATTTTGTATTAGATATGAAATGTATATATAACAATTTAACAAATTAGTTATACTATTGAAAATAATTATGTATAATTAAAATTGAAAATTAATTAATTTTATTAAAAATGCTGGGTTATCAACCGAAATTGATTTTTTTTTTAATGAGAAGCTCTTTTCTCTGCGGTTGTAGTAAGCAAACCGCGGAGAAAAGAGACTTTTCTCTGCGGTTGTAATAAACAAACCACAGAGAAAGGTCTATTTTCTCCGCGGTTTGCTTATTACAACCGCAGAGAAAAGTCTCTTTTCTCCGCGGTTGGCTTACTGCAACCGCGGAGAAAAGTGTAGCTTTTCTCCGCGGTTTGCGTAACACTTTTCTCTGCGGTCGAATACACTGCGCTTTTCAATACTCTCGAAAACCGCAGTGTATTGAGTAAAAAAACCGCAGAGAAAAGCCTTTTTTATAGTAGTGACAATGTACTCGGATTAAACTATGGCATACTCGTATAGCAAATATTCAATGATAACTATATTCAATAAAGTTCTCTTAGAGACTCTATACTAAAATTTCTCTTATCCACTTTACAGTGCATAAGACCAGATTCCACTTTAATCAATTTATGGTTTCCTGGGAAAAATCATCCTTACCGCAACATGCTCTCCATGCTGTGCATTTTAATATTCTATCTCTAGATGACTCTCTCAATCATATTACATGTATTTTGGTTACTTATAAAATGAGTTTTAAACAACTCTTAATCTTAGAAAACTACCAACTTTTTACTCAAGTACGGAGTTTACTGTTTTCCATTATATACCCAAAAATACCGCATTTCGACCTTTTACAATTTATTATCCGTTAACAATAATACCTTTTGATTTAGAGTTTTATAAAACCTGACTCCCATTTTTACCATCTTTAATCCATAACCTATGATCTCCATTACGTCATTTTCAAAAAGAAAGGGCAATTGGATCCCATGTTTAGAAAATGGTAAAAATTAATTCTCATTACCTTAAGCTAATTTGGGGTTGGTTAGATATCCAAAACTTTAGCTATTTTTGAAAACAACTTCATTTCCAATTTCGAACCTAACTTTTTCACTATTCATTTTAACATGATAAAAATCCCGCTTTTAAACTCGTATTCTATAATTGGTTCTCTAACCACAATTCTTTAAAATCTCATTCACGTATTATGCTTCCTAATGATGGGAACTAAGAAAAATCTCAAATCAAAATTCAATTTAGGTTTGAAGAACTAACCTCGCAAAACTCGTTTTTTTGTTATGGTTTGAAATTACTATTCTTTCCCATTTTTATGGAAACTTAGAAAAAATACTACTCTTAAACCGTGACATAATTTAATCTAAAATCTAACCAGAGCCTTGATACATATCTGCAAAAATTTCTCACCAAGTTTCATAATTTTTTAGATGGCAAAACCTATTAAATCATTTAAAGAAATCTGGGCAGTGCTTGCTGCCCATGAGTTTTCTCAAATTTTCAAGGTTCTTTGAAAAATTATTTCTCTTACACCATAGCCCAGTTCTTTATGAAATTTTATCAGGATATTTAATCATATCTAATTATTTTCTCTCAAAATTTCATAATTTTTAGAATAGGGGAACCCATTAAAAAATGAAGGACAATCTGGGCAGTGTTTGCTGCCCAAAAATTTCGTTTTCACATTATTAGGAAAAACTTTGAAAAACCATTACTCTTTACAATTTTTGCATTTTCCCGTAAAATTTTTCTATGATCCTAATACATATTTAAACTAAAATTTTACCAAATTTAATGGATTTTGGCTTAGTAAAACATGTTCAATATTCAAAACAATCTGGGCAGTGCATGCGGCCCAAATTTTTTCCAGATTGCATCAAGATGTCAAACAGTTCATAACATAGGTTTGAAAACACTTTTTTTCGATTTTCCAAAGACTAAACTCAAGTACTCATTTAGAACTCTGCAACCATACAAATTATTTCCACAAACAGAGGTAGTAAGGTATGATCTGACCCATTGGAAGTCAGACTACGAAAACTTGGCAGCATGCATTTTTACATATTCTAGCAAAAATAAACACAACTAGCAAAACCCTAGCCACATGCATGCATGAAATTCAAAAAATCAACCAAGCTAACCCCCAAGCATAAAATAAACTTCAAAAATGAACAAAATAACATATACAACCAGATCTAACATCAATAACCAAAAATAACTCAAAAACCAACCAAAAGCTCTACCTTTGTAGTTCTAGCTTGGAGATGAGATTCCTTAGCTTTGCAAACTTCCTCCTTGGATTCTATACACTCAAACTGATCCCCAAAGGTTCCACATGCAGATTTTTAAAAGAGTTTTAGGGTAGAAGACGGAGATAAGTGGAAAAATTACCAAAACTCTAAAATTCTTACATTTGTTCTCACTTAAACATCAAAAATCTTCAAATCTTGAGATCTTCTTAGAACAACTTTCCTTAGACCTAGAACACAAGATCCATGACATGCATGGATATTAGAATCACATGCATGCATAGTAAAACCCCTTATGATTTCGGGTTTGAAAGGAAAGGAGAAGGAAAAAGAATGTACTAGGGATCAAAACTTACACTTGCCTATATCTCTTGAGTTTCTTCCTTCTTCAATGGAGAGATGAGTGCTTAGCTTTTAGGAGTGGGAGGAGTTGCAGCCATGGGGATTCAGGGGGTAGGGTTTGGGGATTGAGAGATGGAAGTGGAAGAGAGAGTGTCTCTTTTTCTAAGTGAAAAATAATTGTGAGAGAAAAATGATTACACCCTTAACTTGTAAATGGGGTAAGACTCTTACACTTCTCTTAGGGATAGGTGTCATAGCTCTTGAGAGCCCTAGGACTAGACTTGCCGCCCACCCCTTGCTCTCTCCTCCTTTGGAAATGCCTAAAATGCCCTTGTTCCTTTTAACTCACTTCTAATGCACTCAAGGGCCCTTTGGTAATTTCACTCTCTAAATTTAACCAAAATTTTACCCTATAGTTTTTAAATATCTCCAAGATAAATTAAATAAAATAAATGTGACCAAAAATTAAATTTTGTCACATAACACATAATTTTGGTAATTTACTCAAATCGACCAAAATACCCTTAAAGGCTCGGCCAATAATCTCCACTCTTAAGTCTGGTAGATTGGAATTAAATCCTCAATCAATTTTTCTTAATTTTATTGGCTCAAATATATAGTCCCAATTTCCAAATATTATTATTCCATAGTATTTCTCATTTTACCTAATCCGAGATTTTTTTCGTTATTAAGGTTTGACCATCGGTCCAAGACCAATTGTCTTTGCCTAGGCCTAAACCCTTTACCAAATTAGTACAACGGCTATAAAATCCACAAAATAACATAATTTCAAATAATTCTTTACCGGCTCCAATCGGCAACTAACGGGTGTTCAAAACATGGAATGTTACATCTTGACCAGCGCTAATAACGAACCAATAATGGAGAATATAACTACGTTTATTGATTATATCAATGGACTGCAAGAAAAAACTCTATAAATATAATTATATAAATACTTAGAGTGCAATTCCATATTTATAGTGGAGTAATCATTGAATTAATAAATAAGATTATTAGATTAAAGAGTTTAATTAATAATCTGGTTTGTTGGACCTTCGTATTATAGGTCCATGGTCCTTAGATCACATCTGTTCTATCCTGTCAAGGGTAAGGATGTCAAAAGAAATATTTGTACAGAGAAGAACTTAATTGCAAATGAATTAATTTTTCGGGGCAAAAAAATAATTATGTGATAATTATGGGGAATTGATTAATTATGAATTAATTAATTATTCAACTATATACTTTTTATTTTACAATACTGTAGGTTAAAATAAATATTAATCATGGTTTGATTAATATACATAGAGATTAATAATTGTCTTATTTAGAATAAGATATTTATTAATTTATTTGAAACTAATATTTTAAGATAAAGTTAATTTTGAATTAATTGATATTTATTTTGAGATAAATATATTGTCTTAAATATTAATTAAATAAACACATGAGAAAATTAGGGATAACCCTAATGGTGTGGTTGACACACTCACTGAGGAATTTCCTATCCCTAGGATTTAAATTTTGAATTTCAAATAATTTGTTTATTTAATTATACATATTTAATCATTATTTTTTAAATTTGATTTAAATTGAATAGTTAAATATATTATCACTGATCAATTTTATTTTAATAAAATAAAGATTAATTAAATTAGTTAATTATCTTTGTATCTCTGAAAAAGAAGCGATACTTTTCAATAATTAGTTTTCATAGACTGTCAAACTCTCTTTAAAAAGAAAGCGATTGTTTTTCATAAACCTGAAAAACTATCCAATACATATTATTTCTATCAAACCTCTAAAGATCTCATGTGTTGAGTATATTTAGAGAGTCATAAACCAATCTTTTGAATCCTACGTGCCCACATACGTCCTTGTGTGTTTGAGAATTGGTCTGGAAGATCAAGGTGTAAACTTTCAGAATCTGGATTGGAAGATCGTTGATTTATACAAAAATATTTGTGGATACTTGATAGACTTCAAAATATAATCTCTAATATATTTGTGTGTGATTCAATATATCTATATCTGTATGATCCTTACTGTTATTAATAAAATTTTCAAAACTCTAAATTCTCTACTGCGTATCTCTTATTTATACTTTTAATACCAACAGTAAGTTCCATTCATTCCTTCTTGAGAATGTTCCTAGCCTCCAGAATGTCTCTCCACATTGGAGAATTTGAAACTTTATATTGCACTTTCCATAAACTTTTTCTATGGCAGTATTTCTTCCTCAATCAAGAGATCCAAAGCTGCTATGGAAATATTTTGTTATATGAATGGAAAGATGTTGACTTAATGGTAATAAAATATTCTTTGGCATATTCCTTCACTTCTCTTCAAACGAATACTTATAACCTTTTAAACATAATTTTTATACTCACTTTTTTCAAATTGAAACAATTGGGTTTAGAACTTTTTTTTGGACAAATGACCCAATACTCATTGATTTGAATATTTAAGTATACATGTCATAGTATAAGGTAGAATCTCTTCCAACCAAGTAAATTTTATTTTCTATTTATAATGCATGTCTCACTAATCTATGAGTAGCAATATTACAATTGTGTAACACATGGGTCAGACACACACCCGAAAAAACAAGTAACAATGATATTCCTAAAGAGACAACCTATTGAGAACCAACTTCTTAGGAAGAGAGGACAAAATTTGCTACAACTTCGGAATGAGGACATAATATCTAAACCACTTGGGTTTAGATATGTAGATATTATTAAGCTATAATTATTAAATAATAAAAACAATAGTTTTATAATCTTTCTACGAGCTCAAGTTAAATTTTCTAATCTTTTTATTAGCTCAATTTCTTTGTATTTTTTTTATGCTACTCCTTTTTTCTCTCATTTTTTTAACACTTTTTTTATACTAACAATTTTTATTTATAAAATTGTTTTTAATTATTTAAATATTATATAACTGGTTTAAATTTTGTAAATAATAAGATAGTATATATATATATTTTTTAAATTTTCTATTTTTTTTGTCTCAAATTTTTTACACTATTTTATTGTACTACTGTTTTGTTTTATTTTTTAAAGCTCAAGTTTTATACACTATTAGCAGTGTATTGCCAAAATAAAAATAAAATAAGAAAAAGCCAAAAATAAAGCAAAAGCAAACACTATCTACACTTGTTAAAAGAGATACCATAAGTTAGTGTGATAATCATTGTTTGCATGGTTAATAGAAGTTTTCAATTGGTAAAAAGTTTTCAAATAAAGAAATCCTATTACCGTTTCTACTACTCTCCTGTTCAATTGTCCCATCATATCAACCTATCAATTATAATTAACACATCTTTTCCAAATTTAGTAAAACGCAACTCATCTATTTCTTAAAACAAACAAACACAAAATATAATTATTATCTCTATTCCAAATACATAAACAATCAATATTTAATGCTTATGTCTTCGTAATAAATATAATGAATAACGATATATACACTATTTTAAAATAACCATATATACACTAAAATTATGCCCAAAAGATTACATCAACTCATCATATGACACTATTTTAAAGTGTTCAACTTAAAATAAAATAAATTTAATTAGTTAAATAAAAATATCACTTAATATTTTGGTGTATAATTTTAGCACACACATCATTACTCTAATATAATAACTATCATGATTGATCTTGTCCACATTTGAGAAATCATGCATTATTAAGAGTAATTCCATGGTAGTTCTTTGTTACGTACCGAAGCACTCAACCCAACCCACTTCCGAGTTTACCGTGCTAGAATATTTATTTATATGGTATATAAAATTAATTTGTTTCAACTAATTAATTTAATATATCAAAGTCAATATTTTATTTATTGACAAATGTTCTAATTAATGGTCAACATTATTTGTTACTCGGTTTTTTCACATCCCAACTGATTGAGATAATATCTCAATCTGTGGCAGAGACTCTGATGGAATGTCTCACTCTATAAATATAGAGTACCGATCCCCAAGATCACAACTCATTATTCTATCTTTCAGTAATTCCATCTAAAAGAGTTAGTGAGAGCTTGGAAGCTCGTGTACTCGTTCTAGTTTATTTTTTTTTCTTTTGTAGATCTAGAGTTGTAGATCGAGAATATCAATAGCAATGGCTAGCGGTACATATCTTCGATCTTCTAAATTTTATAACAATCTGTTTATTCCGCATTAGGATTATTATGCATCTAGATTTATATTTAATCTAACATTTAGTATCAAGAGCCAGGTTTATCTCTGCCTTGTTATTTTTGTATGCATATACACATATATATTTTTATGAATTATATATGCCTATATATTCATATATACACATATATGTATTCATGCATGTTTATATTGCCGAATGATTAAAATTTTTGTTTGGATTGTTTAACTACATATTGTTGTTAGGATTGTTCTAGTTTTTCAATTTCTAACATATTTTTGTGCATTAAAACTATAGCATAAATATGTGGTAAAAGCTATGAGTTTGATTGATGCTTCAAAATTTTGGTTCTTAAATTCAAATTCGTTTTTTCATTTTTAATGCTATAAGAAATCCTTTAGCTTATGTTTTTTGATGATATATGCATTAAAAGATGGTTTTATATATTTTTTCTAAATACCATCGGAAACTCCTTAGTTTATCTTTTCTAATGATTTTAAGCATTAAAAATGAGCTTTCAACTTCATCATGTTGTTTTTCCCATGACATATATTTTTTTAAAAAATTAAAGAAAAATTCATAAAAAAAATCCCGAAAATTACGTTTTAAAATTATTTTTGGATTTTTTTTATTTTAATGCTTATTTAGACAATAAATTTCATTTTTAATTTTTTTTCCAATTTAGTTAAAACATATAATTTTGGTATATTATATAATTGGAAATTAATTTAAACGTGTAATTACTTGATTTTGATGTATTTATTGCATGTTATATTTCTTTTATTCATGCAATCTTAAATAATTGTGTTATTTTAAGAACGTAATTACATTTTTTTATTTACAATTAAGTTTATGCAATTATTTTATTAATTCACCAAATCAATAAATGATTTTATTGTCTTATTTAGCATGAATTTTTCTGCCAAGTGTATATATGAGATTATTGTATTTATTTTCGTACATGTAAATAATTATGCTAATTTGTATGATTATTTTGTTATTATTCATGCAAATTTATTTTTAGTATAATTATATTTAATGTTATATGTATAACATTATGATTTTAAATACGTTATATATTCTTTTATTGTGCTACATATATTTAGATTATATTCAAACATTAAGATAGGTTGAATAATATTTAGCACATTTATATTCATAAAATATTTAGGGTGAATAAAATTATGAATAATACATAAATAATTTTGTGGTTGACATGAGAACGCATGTAACTGAGACAAATGCTCAATCTAGAATAGTTTTTAATGATCTTCAGACGACCACACTAGGAGCACTACTCTCTGTGATTGCCTATTATGTTATAACGATATTGTTCTTAGGTCTTCATAGAGCCTAAAATATAATATATAATGAACCATATAAATTCAAATAATTAGGGAGTAGCCAAAACATCTTTAATTATATAAAATTATAATTCGAAAGGATCACATAATGGACATAAATTGTGATTGATTATATGTATAATAATTTTACCCCACATGAATTTTATTATATTTATATAATTAATTAGGATAATATATTAAATTAATTTTCTTAATTTACCCACATGAGTTATGATAATTAATTTAATAGTTTTATCATAAAGTTTAATTTAGATAGAAGTATCAAACCTTAATTTATCCCAAATAATTCGTTTGAATAATCTATCATCATGTACATCAAATTTTATTAAATTAAAAATTTAGCCCACAGGCAATTTTTGTTAAAATTTCATCATTCAACATGTTATACATTGGTAAAACATGACTTTATTAAGCATCAATCTTTAGAAATCTAATTTTGTAATCCTATTCATGCAGCTTCTTCATCCTCCTCTAGTTTCGCTGAAATCCTTACTGAAATTCTTGAGCTTAGGGGTGACAATTTCAAAATCTGGAAGGAACGAGTTCTTCTTCATTTAGGTTGCACCGACATGGACTACACAACAAGGAAGGACGAACCTGCTGCAATCATTGTGACTAGCACTACTGTTGAGATCGCACTATATGAAAAATGGGAGCCATCCAATCGCATCAACATCATGTTCTTTATGTCCAAGATCCCTATGGGAATGTGTGGATCGGTGGAGCAACCTGAGAAAGTTAAAGACTTGAACAAAATGGTTGATAAGCAATTTGACACTTCAGACAAACAACTTTACAACAACCTCATCCACCAGTTCTCATCCACAAACCTCACTAGTGTCAAAGGAGTTAGAGAACATAGGGGTGCACGCGGGTCAGATTTTTGGGTTTCGTGTTTTTTCGAGTTGGACTGGGCCTTTTGGGTTTTGGGCCGAAAAGCCCAATTTTGTAAAAATACAATTTTTAAATAAAAATGAAAAAAAAATTATGTGTGATCATATAAAGGTTATTTTTTCGCTAAATATACTATTTTATGTAAATTTTCCTTTATACAATTCTAACTACCAAGAAATTAATTGAAAAAGTAACTCAAAAATCTAAATTACCTAACATATAAAGTTTTCTTTAAAAATGAATAATACCCATATAATGTTATTTTTCTTTTTAAAATGTTTTTTCATTTAAACTATGTTATTATACATCCTATTTCATTTAAAAAAAAAGTAAGAAAAGAAAAGAAAGAAGAAGGATGTTAAAATATAATGTCAATCAAAAGTAAAAAAACACTTAAAATACAAACAAAGTTCAAATTACCAATTACAAACATAAAAAATGTCATAGTCCCAAAATACAACCACAAACAAAGATAAAGTCCATAACTAGTTAACTATACAACCATAATAAAGTCCATAAGTCTACAACCATAAACATAAAGTCCATGAAAATTAAAAATACAAAGAAAGTCCATGCCATTTCCTTCATTCCTTTCAAAATTCAAATAAAAAAAATTATTAAAGAAAAGAAATCAAGGATAATAAATAACAACATACTAAGTAAAGGCAGGATCGAATAAATTTTTACAAGCAATTCTTTTAATTCACAGATTGTTGTGTAGATTAGGCTGAAGACTGAAAATTGACAGATGATGAAGTTGGCCCAGCACTTGTAGGATCATTGGTCATCCCTACAAATATTATTAATATAAAAGATAAATATTAGATTATAAAACATTCACACACTTAAAATAAATATTTATAAGTTAGTAGTTTAGTTGCAAGTTAGACCACGAAAATCCAAATAAAATGTAATAAACTACCTGACTCTAGATACTCTAATGTTTGAAGCGCTTCTTCTTCATCCATATAGTCTCGAACAATGATGGGTTGATGTGATCCGCTCCACCAGTTATTGAGACAAATTAATGATTCGACCATCCTTGGGCTTAGTGAGCTTCTAAAAGGATCTAAAATTTGACCTCCCATAGAAAATTCTGCCTCAAAAGCAATGATTGTAACCGGTATAGCTAACACATCATGAGCCATGAGTGATAAGATCTTGTACTTGCACCCACTACTAGCCCACCATCCCAAAACATTAAAATTCTCACTTGGTCGCTCAGGTTCCTCTTCCAAATATTTATTGACCTCATTTTTTGTCATTCCATCATCCTTCTCCAATCTCCATGCCACAAACTCATCATGCAAATTTCATGACTTCTTGTTGGCACTAGGTCGACAACTAACATGCATGACGAATATGGATGAAGCACTAATAATAGAGGTTGACTGTAGCTGAGTCATAGATGCTGATGGATGAAGACTTGATGTTGTCTCATTATATTGATCAAACATTGCCCGCATTGTCTTCTCTACCCTTTTTACCATCTCTTTGCATGTCATCTCATCATAAGTATCACTAAAGCAATGACTGAGATAGTGAAGCTTGTATCTTGCGTCAAGGACCAAGGCAATTAGAAGTGCCTCATTGCAATTATCAAGTTTTCCCCAATACTTGTCATACTTTAGTTTCATGCTGATTTCCATTGTCCTCAATAACTCATTCTCATCATCGTCAGTTGCTAAGTCATACAGCTCCTATTACATCATCCCAATAAACAACAGTGGGGGGCCCCTCCTTTGGTTTTCCATTTTTGTCAACCTCATCAAAATATTTCATATAATTAGCATCTAGTTGCATCCTGTCAAATGCCTTCCGAAATTTTATTGCACAATTGAGCATTAGATATGTGGAGTTCCACCTTGTTGGGACATCTAAACATAGAAGCCCTTTACATTTAATCCTTTCTTGCATGACACACTCCTTAAAAAAATTTAGCCTAGAAGGAGAAGACCTAACAAACCTCACAGCATTTCTAATTGCTGCAATTGACCCATGTTTTTCCTTCAACCCTTTAGTGACAATTAGGTTCACTATATGAGCGCAGCACCTCATATGTAAAAACTTTCCATCCAAAATTAGGCCCTTCTCTTTCTCCTTGAATTGTTTCCTCAAGTATCTAATGGCAACATCATTTGAAGAAGCATTGTCTACCGTAATGGTAAACAACTTAGAGATGCCCTAATCTAAAAGACATAACTCGATCTCATCGCCAATGGTTTCCCCTTTATGGTCTACCACTTGGAAAAAATTGATAATTCTTTTCTGATACTCCCAAGAATTATCAATCCAATGAGCAGTGATGACCATGTAATTCAAATTTTGAATGGAAGTCCAAGTATCGGTAGTAATCAATATCCTCTCACGACTCAAAATATTTTTCAATGTCACCTTCTCCTCCCTATATAACTTCAATACATCTCTAGCAACAGTCATTCGAGAAGGGATCTCAAACCTAGGTTGGAGTGTTCTGACAAATCTTTTGGACCCTTCACCCTCGACATGTCTAAATGGAAACTCATCCAACACAATATATTGTATGAGGGCTACCCTACAAGCTTCTTTGTTATAAGCTACCGCTACTAAGCTTGTTTCTCCCTCTTTCCCTCCCTTTACATGCTGAAAGGTTAAAGTCTTTTGTTTCTGCTCATCAATCTTAAACGGACTTAGCTCGCATACTTTCTTAAAATGGTTCCATAAATGACTAGTCCCATGTTTTCTAGTGTCACACAAGAAGTTAGACCCACAATAATTACATATACACTTGAGGGGAGGAGAATCTTTGTTAGGATCTGTCGAGGGTAAAGGAGGATCTTCCTTAGTAAAATGATCCCAAACAGATGACCCTTTTCCCTTTGTTTTCCCAGTACTACTAACACTAGGGATATGGGGTCTAACCCTCTTTCTAGCCCTAGTTTTTCTACCCTTTTCAGTAGGAGGAGTAGGGTTTTCAGTCTGAGTGAGAGGTGGTTGATCTTGATCATCTATTGGGGGAAGAGTTTCATCTACCTCATCAATATCCATTACCTAATACAACATATTTAAGAAAAAATTATTCAACAGAGCATCACACAAGCCTATAATCCACTAAGTAAAGGCATGCACAAATAAATTGTATCATTAGTTATTTATTCCCTTGGATAAATTGTATAAATTAGGTTTATTGTACTTTGAATGCCCCTATTGAATTTATAACTCTAGTCTCTTATAAATTGGCGTTGTTTTTCTCTTACATTAGTGTTGTTTGATGGATTTAGCTAGTCTCTTGTTCAATTTTAGTCTCTTATAAATTTTAGTGTACTTTGAATGCCCTTGTTTTTTTAGTCTCTTATAAATTTTAGGGTACTTTAGTTATAAAATTGTACCATAATTTATATTGTCTAATTGGTAAAAGCACATTCCACTAACAAGGATTTTCAAGACATGTCAGATTGTGTTTCTTCCTCTACTCTATATTCAAATTTCAAACGCAATTCAGCATTCGACAGTAACATTTATACATAATTCAGGGTGAAATCAAGATAAAATAAATAAAAAACTCTTCTAGCATATTCAAATTCAAAGATAACAGATTCAAATTTCAAACCCAAAGCTCAATGATACCTTCCTTACGTGGCTGATTGCAACGAACACAAGAAGAGAGGGAGATCAAGAGTAGAGCAGTCGCACCGTGGAGGTTAGAAGAATTGCCCTGAAGTAAATAAAAATGGTGATGAAGTTAGTCAGCCAAATTTTGTAAATGGGTTCAATTAATTGTGGGTTGATATTTTTTAAATTACTACAAAAAAACTTCATTATATATTTATATAAAAATTATAACAAAAACTATATTAATGTAATTTGTGATTAAAAATTACATTTGAATTATGACATAAGTGATATTTAATAAAAAAATCATTTTGTGACCAAAAAAATTATCACTAAATAGTGTCTTCATTTCCAAGTTTAGTGTTATTGAGACATAAAATTGGACTGATAATCTTCATTATATCCCTAAAAAAATATTCATTTTGTCTAATTTAAGCACCACTATACTAAAATCTAACTACATACTTCTCATTCTTATCAACTCATCTAAAATAATGTCTAAATTATATATAATATTAAAAACACATCACTCTGAATCTGATGTTGAATATGACGAATGAACCTTCAACTTCTCTTAAATCTTGGCTATTTCCCTCCAACTCTTATCACATACCTATATAAATCTTCTTTATATATATATATTCAGTTGAATCGTGATATAATCTCGATTCACTCACAAATGAATAATGCTCAAACAAATGTTTACATACCTATATAAATCTTCTTTATATGTATATATATATTCAGCTGAATCATGATATTATATCGGTTCACTCACAAACAAATGCTCAAACAAATGAAAAAATATAATACCCAAAACTAAACAAACAAATGCTCGGTTGGTTTGGGTTCACTCACACAGTCACTAACTAGGTCTGGGAGGAGACGAGGAGGCTAGCCTGGCTGGTAATGGCGTTGTGGCGGCGAAGGTTGAGGAGTTCCCTGTTGGTGGCTGGCGCGCTCCCTGTGCAACTACGGAGGGAGGATCCAAGGATGTGGTGACTGTGCGTGAGAGAGAAGGGCGCTGGTGTGAGTGAGGGAGGTGAGGGTGACCACTGACCGTGCGTGAGAGAGAAGGACTGCACAACTATTGAGTAAGGGAGGGAGGCATTTCCTCGATGCGCAGCTGACTGAGTGTGAACTGAAAGAGAAGAAAAAAGAAAGTTTTCAGTTCAATTTCCAGATTTTTTTTAAAAATAATTTCGGTCGGGTTCGGGTCTAACCCGAACCCGAAATAACTAAATTTAAAACCCGAACCTGACCCGACATATGTCGGGTTCAGATCGGATTAAGCCTAAAATGTACGGGATTTCCAAAAAATCAGGTTCTTGGGGTTCAGGTTGGGTGACTTTTGCGAGTTTTCGGGTTTTGCGGGTCAAATGTTCACCCCTAAGAGAGCATATCTCAAAGTTGAGGGACATTTCTGCTTGTTACACCTAGAATTTTAGACTTGAGATTATGACCTCGAAAGCTGGACTCGTCAAATGTGAGCTCGAGATATCTAAAACGCATGTTCGTGGCCCAGATTTCAAACCCTCAGATCAAGATGGAAACCTCGAATACATTTAACCTCGAAGTTCTTTATGAGCTCGAAAGAATTTAGCTCGAGGTATATCCGTTGTCGGATGTCTTCGAATCAAGTAGACCGAGCTTAGAAGGAGTACAAGTTCAGAATGTAACAGCCTCGCTGGTATCTACCCGCTCCGAGCTGGTCTTGGAGTAAGGCGGCTAGTTCGTAACTTATCTATAGACCTGGACCGACATGATGCTGATTTCCGACCTCAAAAGATTCAATGGGTCATCTAATGTAATGCATTCCATGCATTTAAAGATATTTATTGTTGTAGCATCCCAACATTAAAGGGATATTAACAAGTCTGTTACTTGCCCCTTGGTCTTCTGGGGACGTTTCCTTGTATATAGGAGTTACAGTATTTAATGTCACTACTTTAATTAATAAGTAGGAGTATCTTCCAAAAAAATGTGGGAATGAACTCTGAAAACTCTCTATAAATAGAGAGTTCATGAACATTTGTAAAGGACAGATCTTTTGATATACAGAGAGAAATTCTGGAGAATTCATCCCTGAAGGATTTCCAGAAAACTCCAAATCTTTATAAAATAGACACGTGGACTAGGCAGAGTTAACTTCTGAACCACGTAAAATTCTTGTTGTTCTACCATATTATTCATCAGCGCCATAGTTCTTATTGTTTAATTGCTCTACATTTTAAGTTGATGAAAAGCAGCGTCAATAGTTTGGTGCTTTCATTGAGAGCCTTAAGCAGCACAATCCCTGATTAGCTATGGCCGCAAATAATCAGAATATTCTTGAAGAAAACTATCCACGGTGCCTTGGGAAGCACCCAACGATGAATCCAGAACCAGAAGAAAGAAGTGAGTCCTCTAATTCTCGAGGACCTTCGGCACCTCCGGCTCCCAGGGACGATGAGGACATGTATTATAATCCCTAGCGGTATGTCCCCATTGTGGAACTCGAAAATCGACAGTTAAGAAAACAGTTGGCTGAGGCCAAAAAGCAGAATGAGGACCTGGCCAAGTTAGCTGCGGAGGCGTAGGCTGCTCAGCCTCAACCTCCGCCTGAGAACCAAGCCCCACCTCTGCAGGACGTTCATGTTCCTCCCCACAGGCCTCGTGGGCGACCTCGCAAAAATGCTACGACAAGAAGAACGGAGCAACCTCCACCACCGGCAAAGAAACCTGCTCCCTCGAGGCCCCAAAGAAACACCCGGGCTTGAGCTCCGGTTAACTCAACTGATGAGTTACAAGCTGAAACTGGGAATAACTAAGCCCTTGTAGACGCTCAGACTTAGAATCCTGGTAACAGGCAGAATCTTACCGAGCTGGCATAGGTGAGCTCGGGACCATCCAGACCCCGAAATGGGTGGCAGCCATCATCACCAATACAGTTCCCTCCATTGCCAATAAAATATCCCTCACTGCCTCGGAGGAACACATAACCGACTCAGGGTGATAGGGAAAGGCGGGCTGGATCGAAGCAGGGGAATGGAGAAGTGGCTAGAGAAGGGAGAGGCACCCAGCCTACGAGAAGCCAAATGTCTCGATCTCGCACTGCAGAGACGAGGCAGCCTGAAAGGAATCCATCTCGAAGCAATCACGCGACGAGCCTCGCCAACGACGACTCAGGGGATAGCAGATCAGTCAATATGTATGATCAAGGATGTAGAAATATTGGGAGCCAAAGGAACCACCCTGACTTGCGGGAACACCTGAATCAGAATTGGGGTAATGGTAATCCCTCGAACCCAGATCTGAGAGATTGCCTAAATGGGCGCAAGGATCCCTTTCGAAGGCGCGAGCCTGAAATTATGATCAATGATAACCAATTTCAGGCGAGACCCCCTGTGGACCCAGTTCAAGATAGAATTAACCAACTGGAAAGAGCATTTAGGCACTTACAGAATGAGCAAGGTCGGAATCAGGACGAAGATTCTGATGAGTAGCTCGAACCATTCGCTCCCCACATTTCCAACACTCCGTTTCCTCAAGGGTTTCGGATTCCTCATGTCCCACCTTTTGAAGGGAAATCCGACCTATATAGTCATTTGAGTACATTTAACACTATAATGAGAGCAAGTAATGTGGGTTACGAGCTCAGATGCATGTTATTTCCAGCATCGCTTAGAGGACCAGCGAAAAACTAGTTCGAAAAATATAAGAGACATTCAATCACTTCTTGGGATTTGTTATCGAAAGATTTCAAGAAGCAGTTTAGAGCCATGATCGGGGTAAGACCCGAGACATCGACCCTGACCAACGTTCGACAACAACCAAATAAAACGTTGAAGAGCTACCTTACGAGATTCAATCTGGAAGTCGCCCGAGCTCGGGATGTAGACGGAAATTGTCATTTATTGGCCGTCCAAGCTAGGGTAATGCGGGGAAGTCCCCTCTGGGAAGATATGCAGAGGAAGCCTGTGAGGTCCTTAACCGAGTTTAATCGATGAGCTCAGAGGTTTGTCAATGTAGAAGAGGCGAGGTCAACGCTGAATATGATCTCTCAGGCCATAACTACAATGATAAACGTAAACTCTGCCTCCACCTCAGCAGATCAGTCAACCTCGAAACCCCTTGCCAAAAATCCTTCCAAAAGAAAGAAGAATGAAGGAAGTAACCCCGAGGCAGAAGGGGGAAAGAAGAAGAAACGGGAAAGATACTTCTCCGTGTACAAGGTGTACACCGAGCTCAATGAGTCGCGGGAGAATATTTACCTGGCTAATGAAAACCAGGTCCCTTTCAGGCGTCCAGACCCCATGAGAAATTAAAAGTCCAAGAGAGACACCAATAAATACTGTCGATTTCACAGAGATACTGGGCACACTACTAATGAATGCAGGCAACTGAAGGACAAGATCGAAGGACTAATCTCGAGAGGATACTAAAGGCAGTATGTCAGGAACCAGAACAATAATCAGGCTTCTACCAGCCAAAGGACAGCTGCGCTGCCGCCTGCTCAAAACAACATTCCCGAGCTAGGGAAGAAGAGAGACCCCCTCCGATTGATGGAGAAGATGTGGTAACCATCTCGAGCGGGCCTCACCTCGCAGGATCGGGCAAGAACTCCCAGAAGCGATACATGAACGAGCAGAAAACTGGGGACGGGTCCACTTATGAACCCGAACCCAGAGCTCCAAAGTACCAAAAGGTTGAATCTCAGCCTATAACCTTTACTGAGGGCGATGCGTCCCGTGTTCAGTTTCCTCACAATGACCCACTGGTCATCACTCTCCAGCTCGCGAACAAGAGGGTTCACTGAGTTCTCATTGATAATGGGAGCTCAGTGAACATTCTGTATAAGGCCACCTTAGAAAAGATGGGACTCACGCTTCGTGACCTAAAAGCTTGTGCAACGACGCTGTACGGTTTTTCAGGAGAATGGGTAGTGAGATAGTGAGATCAGATAGAGGTGAAGAATATTATGGTAGATACACTGAAGATGGACAAGCACCTGTCCCTTTTGCAAAGTTTCTTCAAGAAAATGGGATTGTTGCCCAATATACCATGCCCGGTACACCCGAGCAAAATGGTGTTGCAAAAAGAAGAAACTGAACATTGATGGACATGGTGCGGTGTATGCTTAGTAGCAACCCTAAAATTCCTAAATCCTTGTGGACTAAAGCTCTAAAGACATCCGTGTACATATTAAACAGAGTTCCAACGAAGGCAGTCTCAAAAAATCCTTTTGAATTATGGAAAGGTTGGAAACCGAGTTTGCAACATGTACACATTTCGGGATGCCCATCTGAAGTTACGGTATACAATCCACAAGAAAAGAAACTGGACCCATGCACCATTAGTGGATACTTTATTGGATACGCTGAAAGGTCTAAATGTTACAAGTTTTACTATCTATCTCATAGCACTAGGATTGTGGAATCAAGGAATTCAAAATTACTTGAAAATGCCTTGATTAGTGGGAGTGATCAGTCAAAGGACTTAGGTTCTCAGAAAGATCCTTCAGAACCCTCCACCTCAAGAGCAAGATTGATTGTGGTTGATAACACCCCTGAAGTCCAAATGGATGTTGAACCACCACAACCAATTGTTGAAGATCCACAAGTTAATGATGAAGTTCAAATGAATCAAGTTGTTCAGAAATTGCCTATAATTGTAGAACAACAAGCTGAACCACCCACTCCCCAAGGGCATCCTGGTGTAGCCTTAAGAAGACCCACTAGGACAATAAAATCGGCGATACCTAGTGACTACGTTGTGTGTTTGCAAGAATCTGACTACAATATTGGAGCCAAAAATGATCCATAAACGTTTTCACAAGCTATGAATAGCAAAGAATCGAAACTGTGGTACAATGTCATGAATGTAGAAATGAATTCTATGAAGAGCAACAGAGTCTGTGATCTTGTTGAGTTGCCTGATGGGGTGAGGGCTATTAGGTGTAAATGGGTCATCAAAACAAAGAAAGACTCATTAGGCATCATTGAGAGACACAAAGCGAGACTCGTTGCTAAGGGATTCACTCAAAAAGAAGGAATTGACTACACGAATACCTTTTCTTCAGTATCTAAGAAAGATTCCCTCAGAGTTATCCTGGCATTAGTTGCTCATTTTCATTTAGTGTTGCATCAAATGAATGTGAAAACAACTTTCCTGAATGGTGACCTAGAGGAGGAGGTATACATGAAACAACCAAAAGGTTTCTCCTCTAGTGATGGTGAGCATTTGCTGTGCAAACTTAGGAAGTCCATCTATGGTTTAAAACAAGCATCCTGCCAATGGTATTTAAAATTTCATGATGTCATCTCTTCTTTTGGATTTGAAGAGAATTTCATGGATCAATGTATATACCAGAAGTTCAGTGGGAGTAAGATTTGTTTTCTTGTTTTTTATGTGGGAGATATTCTTCTTGCAACCAATGATAAGGGCATGCTACATAAGGTGAAGCAATATCTCTCAAGGAGCTTTGAGATGAAGGATACGGGTTATTCGTTTTATGTCATTGCCATTAAGATAGATACAAGGGTATCTTAGGTCTATCTCAAGAAGCCTACATTAACAAAGTTTTAGAGAGATTTTGGATGAAAGATTGTTCACCAAGTGTTGCTCCTATTGTTAAGGGTGCTAAATTAAATTTGAGCCAGTGTCCAAAGAATGATTTTGAAAGGGAAGAAATGAAGAACATCCCATATGCTTTTGTTGTTGGAAGCTTAATGTATGCTCAGGTGTGCACAAGACCCGAAATTGCTTTTGCTGTCGGAATGATAGGAAGATTTCAGAGTAACCTGGGGTTAGACCACTGGAAAGTTGCAAAGAAAGTTATGAGGTATCTTTAGGGTACTAAGGATTACAAACTCATGTTCAGATGAACCGACAACTTGGAAGTAGTTGGCTACTCAGATTCAGACTTTGCTGGTTGTACTAATTCACATAAATAAACCTCTGGTTACGTGTTTATGTTTTCCGGTGGAGCTATATCATGGAGGAGTACCTTGACTGCTACTTCTACTGTGGAAGCCGAGTTCGTTTCGTGTTTTGAGGGTACATCACATGGTGTAAGGCTAAAGAGTTTCATTTTAGGCCTTAGACTTGTAGATTCCATATCTAGGCCATTAAGAATGTTCTGCGACTATTCAATTGCTGTATTTATGGCTAAGAACAACTAAAGTGGTAGTTGAAGTAAGCACGTTGACATAAAGTACTTAGCCGTGAGAGAACGTGTTAAAGAAAATAAAGTGGTCATTCAACAAATTAGCACTGAATTGACGATTATTGATCCTATGACGAAAGGCTTGCCACCTCATAAATTCAAGGATCATGTAGTGAACATAGGACTTGGTTGCCTTATGCAAATTTATTGTACAAATTGAAGTTATTATCAATGAAAATCTTATTTTGATGTTTTCTCATATTTATGCGCATCTTAATTTTATTTGAGAAAATTTTATCTTCATAGGACCTGAATAAACATAAGGTTTTTTTTTTTGGTAACTCAGCAGTGTATTTCATTACTTTCAAAACCAATTTACAAACAAATGGCACCCAATAAGGCCCAAACATATTTCGGTTAACTGTACAATGGTTATATTCTATTTATAAAACACTATACCATTCAAGATCTTTGGCAGATACTTTCTTTGGCCATACACTTTGTATTCTAGTCTTACTAGCTACTTTAGTCTTCTGTACAATACTTGTTGGATTATCAAGGGAAGATAACCAAATACTTTCATTTCTTGCCCTCCATAAGTGGTACACTAGTGCAGCCATGATTGCTGAAAGGACCATTTTCCTAAACCTTGTTACTTTCATTCTGCCAATCGCCCTCACCAGACCAGTTAGTTGCCTCCCAGTTATGTTCCAGCAGACCCATTTCTTAACCTGTTGAAGGCATTCACTAGAATATGGGCAGTCAAAGAAGAGATGAGAAGTTGTTTCATCTGTTATTTTGCAAAACTGACATTTAGCTTCCGAAAGAATATTGAAACTATGTAATCTAGCTTTAGTCTTCAATCTGTCTTGGATAGCTAACCATAACATGAAACTGTGCTTTGGGGTATTCAATCTCCCCCAAACCTCCATGCTCCAATTAACCTTGTCATGAACTGGATTAAGAAGGCTGTAACCCTCTGCTATCTTATATTTCCTGTTATTAACACCGGTATCAACAAGAGGCTTCATCTGTTCTTTTACTGCTATAACCTTCCTCCAATACCAGTTGCTATTAGCTGGTGCGATGTAATCCCACCACACTCTACCTTTTATGTACACGCTATGCACCCATCTAACCCACAAATTGTCTTCTTTGGCTGCCACTGCCCAAACATATTTAAACATAGCAGCTTTGTTCCATTCAGAGATTTTTTTAATACTGATACCTCCTGCTACTTTAGGTTTGCACACGCTATCCCAAGCTATTTTCCCTGCTCCAACCATCACTTGTTTACCTGTCCACAAGTATGCTCGGCAAATAGCTTCAATCTCTTTAATCACCCTCCTAGGCAGCAACATGATTTGACACCAGTAGGACTGAATTGAGAGAAGAACAGAGTTAATCAAGACTGCCCTCCCTGCAAAAGAAATATTCCTTGTGCTCCAAGACCTGATTCTAACAGTCATTTTATCCACTAGCAAGCTACATTCCTTTGCACAGATGCGTTTAGGACAGATGGGTACGCCTAAATAATTGAACGGTACCTCACTCTTCCTAAAACCAGATACTTCCAATATGCTCTGCACCTCATTTGAGCTCATCCCACAGCTAAATATTGCAGATTTCGAAGCATTAGGCTGTAGACCTGATGTTTGCGAAAATAATTTGAGTCCCTGTAGAAGATAACATATACTCTTATAATCTCCATTGCAGAACAGAAGTATATCATCAGCAAACATTAGATGATTTAATTTCAGCTCCTTGCATCTGTTATGATAAGCAAAGTCAGATTTCTGTCCCACTTTTTGCATTATTCTTGTAAGGTATTCCATTCCCAGCACAAAAAGAAGAGGTGACATCAGATCCCCTTGTCGCAGCCCTCGTTTAGCCTCAAAATATCCATGCAACGACCCATTAATCATAAGTGAAAATCGAGGTGTTCTTATGCATGTCATGACCAGCTGAACCCATTAATGAATAAACATAAGGTTTATTCATTAAGTACTGTAGTGGAAAAATTTTTTCTACAATCGTAGTAGACAAAATTTGTCTACAATTAAAGCCCATCTAGTCAGCTAGACTAGCTCGCTAGGCCCGAGTCCGGGTGCATTCAGTCAATCAGGGACATTGAAGTAGTCAAAATGCACGCCCCTCTTCCCATGAAAATCAGAGGGAACCACTAAGAACAGGTCAGACGGGCGAGATAAACGAGGGGAGAACGGAAAGAAGAGATCAACTATAAAGAAGACCCTTAGGGGTTGAGAAGGGAGCATCTGATAATCACTGGACTCTCTTTTACTCTCTTATTGAAACGAGGGCTACTCTCTTTCTCAGCAATCCAGTAAAGCAAGTCGAATAAGTCAGTCTGATCTGACCGGTCTTGACCCAGTCGTTCAGTCCCGCCGTCGCCACCATTTATTTGATTACTTCATTACTCATCCATCCATCACTTTTTCATTTTATACATAATAGTTTTATTACTTTCAATCATCTCTCCTTACAACCTGACTAACTTGAGCGTCAGAGTCCCTTTGACTAACACCTCACCGGTGCTCCCAATTGAACTCTCGTCTCTCTCTCTTTGGTCTTGACTTGTTGCTGGTGCCCGTCTAATCAATTGTAGGAAATCACATATACAAGTACATAGCCACATAAATTACATTGTTATGTAATAAATATATTGTAATACATGGAAGAGAATACTCGCTATAAAAGAGGACCTATCTAACAGGGATAATTGTCAGGCTTAAGTAATACATTAATTTAAATGCCGACCAAGTGGGAGAATATTAGAATATTTATTTATATGGTATATAAAATCAAATTGTTACAACTAATTGATTTAATATATCAAAGTCAATATTTTATTTATTGACAAATATTCTAATTAATGGACAACATTATTTGTTACCCAATTTTGTTTGTTACCCGATTTTTCATATCCCAACTGATTGAGAGAATATCTCAATATGTGGCAGAGACTCTGATGAAATGTCTCACTCTATAAAAATAAAGTACCGGTCCCCAAGCTCACAACTCATTATTCTGTCTTTTAGTAACTCTATCTAAAAGAGTTAGTGAGAGCTTGGAAGTGTGTGTACTTGTTTCTAATTTCTCTTCTTTTCTTTTGTAGATCTAGAGTTCTAAATCGAGATTATCAATAGCAATGACTAGAGGTATATATATTCGATTCTCTAAATTTTATAACAAGTTGTTTATTCCGCACGAGGATTGTCATGCATCTAGATTAATATTACATACCGTTCATTGTGCTCCAAGAGATAACAACGAGAAGATCCATATCAATTATGAGAAGGCACCACTGCCTTTAACAGCCTAAAGTTGATCGTAGAGCTTCAAAGAATTGCGATCGTTAATGGCAGTGCCTAGTGTTAATTGGATACGATCATTGACGTTTTGAGCTACGTACTAAGCTTATATGCCACCAAAACACCGTATGTGTATATTTAAAAATAATTCAGTATGCATTATTTAGTCCTATCTTACAAAAGTTTTGGTCAAATATAATGTTGTGCTTAAATTTCTCTTTCAACAAGTTTGTGAGAAATAATTTAAAAAATATATATTTATATGTTTGCGAGAAATACCCTTTTCGCAGCTTTTTAAGTAGGAAACTAACCAACTATATACAAATCCAATAATTTCTCCCCTGATAAAGAAAGAAAGAAAACAACCGGGTGAAACGAATTGTTTTGCTCCGCATATATAATCAACTGTCATTTAATTTAAAACAACCGCCAAATTTCACACTTAACATTTTTGTCTAAACATTGCAACCCTTCACTTCCAATCGTTACAACCGTTGTTGCAGATATATAGTCCATGCAAAATCAAATCCATCAGTACAACTGGAAACACCCAAAAAAAAAAATTTTGAAGTCTCTCTAACATGGCTTCGGAAAATTTGGATATGATTGGAAACTTACCTGAAAATCTTCTTACAAACATTGTCTCTCTCCTCCCATTCAAAGAAGGTGCAAGAACATGTGTTTTAGCCAAGCGTTGGCGCCACATTTGGCGATCATCTAAACACATCGGCTTCGACCAGCAACTGTCAGCAAATCCGGACGACGAGTTTGTCGTGAAAGGAAGCAACCAAGATCAAATCAGAGGCAGTTTCATGAATTTGGCACCAAGTTGGATCGAAAACTATTCTGATGATGCTGCTTCTATAGATAAGTTTTCTCTTACAGTTTCCACACCACAAACTTATCTGGAACATGTTACACAATGTATTTCTATTTGCATCGAAAGAGGAGTGAAATTTATTTGGCTTGATTTTTCTGACTCAAATTGGAATGAAGACGACGGCACCATCCACGAAGCGAATTTCCAATTGCCTTTGGATTTTTATGATCATAAGACTATTGTTTCTCTTAAGTTGTTTTCATGCAGTTTTCTTGGTTCCGAGTTCGATTCTTTCGACTGTCTGAAGGAACTTTCCTTGGGGTGGATTAGACTATCATCTTTAACTCTCAAGGCTTTGATTCAGAAATGCGAGTTCTTGGAAATTTTGAGTTTAAAGAAGTGCTGGAACAGCGAGGCTATTGAAATAACTGGACCAAATTTGAGGCTTCAAAGTCTAACTATAGACAAGTGTGATGTTATTAATAAATGGATATTCATTGTGGCACCAAATATGAAAATTTTCAAGTACTCTGGTGAAATTTGCACTTTTGAGATGGAGAGAACATGGAATATAGAAGAGGCTGAACTTGATTTTGGGGTTGAATCTGAATTTTCTGAACTTGGCGAGATTCTTCAAAATTTACTAAGAGATCTTTCTGAAGCCAAGACTTTGACGGTTTGCAGTTACACACTTCAGGTACATAAGTCTGTAACATTCCTCTTTAGTTTTTTTTTAATAATGTTTTCAATATTACTATCATCTAAAAGTAGTATTGTTTGGTTTCAGGTCATTCCTTCCACGAATGAACCTCTTGGTCTCAGACATTGTTTGGAAGTCAGACATTTGATCCTAAAGACTGCAATGCATGAAAATGAACTTTTCGGGGTCATGTTTTTGCTCAAGAGTTTTCATTGCCTAGAAACTCTTACAATTGATGTAAACCCTGATAGAAAAATTCTAACGGTCAGTCCTTTGCATAACTTTATTATTTCTTTTATAAAATCTCATTATTTAAAGTGATTAGTCTTAATCAAGCTCTAATTTTCCAGGGTTATGAATCTCCTTTCAAGGAGCGTTGGACTCAGTATGTACAAGTGTACCCATGCGTTAAGAAAACTCTAAAAGTGGTTGAGGTAAATGGTTTCAGGGGAGATCATAATACATTTGTGCTACTGAGATATTTTGTCAATTTTGGTGCTGTAATGGAAAAACTGAATATTAAAGTTACAGAAGAAGCGGGCCATGGTGGATCTTCTGAAGTGGGCCTTCATAAGACCCAAATGTTGCAAAATATCGAAAAAGCTTCGCCGCGTTTGCAAATTTCAGTCTCTCAAGTTGATTAGAAAACTATTATTTGAGTGTTTATATTGTTTTTATTAAGTTCATTTGAGTGTTTACATTGTTATTAATAAGTTTAGTAGACAAATAAATAATGTGTTTGCAAGGATCCAGGCTATGGTGAATCTTCGGGAGTAGACCTTGTAAGGCCCAGATACTGCAAAACTACTATAGTGGTGTAACTGCTGTTATATGCAGCAAATAAATTGGTGTGTTTGTAAGGATACTGCTTCTTATATATGCAGCTACTTATTATGTAATAAAAATATTTTATTATATTTCACCTAATATTTACGTCATTGATCTCATGTTTAAATATTAGTAATTTAGTATACAAATTTATATTTCTGTAGCAATTAATTTATTTTTATTAACAAAGTTTAAATTTGTGCAGATCGATTGAGGTAAAAGAAACCTTTGGAGCTTAAAAGTTAAAAGAAAAGATTTTAATTTTGGAGACCAATTCATGAGTCAATAGTGTCAAATATCCTATTTCAATATATTGTTGTTGTTTTGTTTTCGTAAGTATTTTGACTGTAAGAGGGTTATTTATATTAAATAATTTTTCTTTTGTTTCCAAATGGTAAATGGAACTATACATTTTGCTATTTGCTCTTGTCTACAATTTCCCAACAAATTTGATGGGCATCGTAATTCCTTCTTTTTTTTTTTACTTTTATATTACAATAATTTTTTTTATTTTAATTAAATTTTTTAAAATATACTTATAACAAAAATATACATATATACTATTTGATTAAAAAATAATATAATAATAAAAAGAATATATATTTTTTATGTTACGACCCGAGCCCTAGGCAGTGACAGATGTGTAATATCCATAACTTGGTGGTCAAAAGTCAAAATTTGACTCTTGTTGGAAAATAATGTTTATAAGTGATCATTTAGTTTATATAATAAACTACAATAGCAATAATTCAAAAAATAATGGAATAAGTCCTATAATTATATAGAAAATAATAGTAATAAAGTTGAGATCACTCTCATCATATATACATGTAAAAGTAATATTCTCACAGTTATGTGATCACCAAATAGTTAAATTTAATAAGTCACAAATAAAAAATATAAACTTAGCATCTGTAATTCCTCAAAACTAAATAATCTCAATTCCAATCCATATACCTTAATAGAACCAATGATAATTCTCAAGTCATACACATTTCCTTGAAACATAGAAATGTAGATTGTACTAAACTAGGAAAAATTCAAACGTCGGATTCTCGTCCATCCTGATATCCATTAGTCTCAACTGAACGTTTTCTAGAAGGGAGAAATAGGGGGTGAGCTTATAAAGCCTAGTAGGAAAATAACTATATAATCACAAAAGACCCATAGTTTTAATAAATAAAAATCTCTGCATGGTTAACTTTTAAAACAAAACATATCATTATCATGTGTAAACAAAAATAGAGAGACCACAAATAATCACAAGAGACAAACTAGACGTGCACATCACACCGTCCACTAGATCCCTAATTCCCGTTACCAACCATAGAAAAACCGACATCCTAAACTGGGTAGTTGGACCTGATAGCCACCACGAGAGGGAGGCTCAGAACACTTCATGTATACAGATGCTAGGTCTTTACACCTGCATGTGAGTGGACACCTGATCCACCTATGATGACACAGAGGCTAGGTTGAAACAACAACATGCACATATCATGATCACCATGGCTCTCTTCAGTATAACAAAATGCACGTAAACATGAATAGCAAGAAATATATTCCCTTATATTTTGGAAAATTGGGCAGCATAACGGCTACATTTGAATAAAACCCAAAAATAATAACATGTATCAATATGTATATAAAAATATAATTGGCACACAATGGCCTCAGAACAATCCAGAATAATATGGAGGTTAAGTTTTCCATTTTTCAAACATTTTATAAATATCAAAATTAGAATATGTTTAATGCAATTCAATACAAGTAAAATAAGTCCAATAATCAAATTGAGTCTCTACCTCCTTAAAATTGTTAACTCGAGTTCAAACCGATGCTCCTAAGCTTTAAAGATGATCCTAGAGTGATGTAGTCCAATTTTAATAACATGGTTTTCCTACATGCATCAAATGAGAAAACGATTATCATCATTGCATTCCTTATTCAAAATCATTTCCAACGATATATAATATGACCATATTAAAAATTTCAAGTCCCGGAACCTCACCCAAGCGGTGCATAGTAGCGATTGGTAGCAGCAATGAGTGGTGTACCGGAAACGTCGACGAATATATGAATGTCATAAATCAAAATGATCTCCTCAATGAATACGTAAAAAAATATGCAACTCATTAGCCCAAAAAACCACTGGTGTCGCCTGAAAACGCTTACAAATGGGCAGAGATACCAAAAATCTCGACAGAGAAAAATGGCGAGTTGATAGGAATGGTTTAGTGTGCTTTGTTCCTCTCTCCACTATGGTTCCAATGGTGCAAACCACTCGTCGAAGTGGTCGGAGTTGGCCAGAAAATGCAGTCAAATTTTTTACGACCAAACTTTAACACCTCTGTTTGTGTGCGTCTTAACTGTGATGACCTTGAGATTTTGGGGATGCAGTCATCGTCGACCACTAATGCTCTGGCCCCAGCGCGTGGCGGCAATGGAAGCTCCGGTGGTGGCATGTCTTTAGCTTGTCGTGGCTTTCATGGCTGAGGGTAAAGAAAACAAAAATAAAAAGAAGAAAGAAGAAGGGTCAGGGAGGGAGAAGAGAAATGAATAAAAAAATTATGAATATAAAAGTAAGTGGGTCCCACCACTTATACATTAAAATATATTTTTGTTTTCTTTTTTACTTTTTAACCTGAAAAGTTCTCAGGTTTTACATTCTTCCATCCTTAACAGAAATATTCCCTGAAATTTAGCATTATAACCTCCTGCTAAAAATTTAAACATGCAAGGGTACTTCTCATAGGCACACACTTCCATTTCCAACTCCAACTACCAAGTATGCATGTCTTCCCTTTTTCCTTTGAACATCTAACTCGCTCGCCAAAATTCTAAGAAATTATTCTTCGTATACCACATCCTTCTAACGATGTACAACCTCATATCCCATAATGTGTGATGGGTCTAGATTATAATCCCTCAACATTGACACAAAGAACTCATTTTGAACACGCCCCAACTATGCTAGCAAATTGAACTAGTAAGCGAAATCTCCAACCTTCCTGATAACCTTGAAAGATTTAGCATACATTAGAGCTAGCTTACCCTTCACTCTAAATATCATTACGCCATACATGAGAGTAACTTTTAGTAAGACATAGTCACCAACTTAAAACCCAAATTTTCATCGATAAAAAGAAAAATAACTATTTTGATGTATTTTAGCAACCTTGATTCATTGTATGATCTCGATGTTGCTTACTATTTTAGCAAAAATCTAATGTTCAATGGCGACATGCTTGTCAATTTCTGTCCAATAGAAGGGTGAAATGCATGGTCTTCCCTATAGATTCTCATATGAAGTCATGTTGTATATAGATGATCAAGAAATATTTTCCATGTAAACTCCACTCACAACAAGTGATTCCAAGTAACTTCTAAAATCCAAGATACAAGAACGAAGCACGTCTCTTGACATCCTTATTGTTTTCTCAAACTATCCAACAATCTAATGATGTGAAAAATACTTAAGTCCAATCCAGTCTCAGAATGTTCCTACAATGCTTACCAAACTCTTGATGGGAAACGAAGATCTCAATTGGAACCAATCCTTAAAGACATTTCTTGTAGTCAACTATACCATCCACATTTAGTCAAGAAATTTTGTAATAATTAATTTTTGTATATAACTGAGCAAAGTTAGTCAACTGGCCATCAATCATCCGACAACATCATGCCTTAAAAAGCATCAAGGAAAACCATTAACAAAATTTATGGTGATCTTTACCCATTTCCATTCAAGTATAACCAATGGCTAAAGCAAACTCAAGTATCTCTGGTGCTCAACATTAACTTGCTGGCACCCATATACTTAGCGAACAGGCTGGCTGACAAGGCTTGCTATATTCTTTTTCATGCCTTTTTACCAGTTTCGTGCCTTCCATTCTTAGTACATCTTTAAACTTTCAGCATGCACGACAAACTTATACCTATGACCTCGATCACATCAGAGTCTTTCAATTTATGAATATGTGTAACAACCAATCATCCCTTATGGAATAAGAACCTTTCATCAGTTACTATCTATCCATTCAAATGCTTTCAAGTATGGATTTGATTGCAAAAAGTCCCAATTCCTTATCTTGCCACAGGCAATGTATAACTTGCTTAAGTGGCATTGTTGCAATCACCACGTAATAGTCACAAGCTATCTCTTCTCACTCATATTACTGGAAGTTATAACCATCCACTGTGATTATTCTCTTTCCTTCCTTAAGAGCCAAACATGCCAAAGTACTATGAGATTTCCATCTCAAAAAATTTGCCACCATATTGGCTTTACCTTATTAATACTATGAGGGGAAATTATAACCTTTCACATACTCAACCCATCTTTTGTCACATACACAAGTCGAACTGAGGAAGGGTTACTCTAAACTCTTATGGCTGATAATGGGTCTCAAAATTCTGTTGGGGTTTAATGCCCTAATTAAAATTCAATTTCTTTGTAATCTCATTTATTATAAAAGAATAGAAATCATTTTTTGACTTGGTCAATCACTTTTCTCACATGTTTAATTTTCATGATTATCTGTTTAATATAAACTTCTATTAAATCTCGAGCATATAGCTAATCGTATTTATAGTGACGTAATCACAGTGGAATATAAATATGATTATATGTTCAAAATAAGTAAGTCCTAATATTAGTCTGTGCACAGGATTTCACTGACTTGCCAATCTACGATATGATCTACTTACACATTGTAGTGTTATGTTCTTTCAAGAACATTAGCAAAGTAGATAAGATCGAATGTATTTGTTACATTGGACAAGACCGATATTGACAGTTGTTAGGATAAGTAAACATGTTGTTATTATCTATTCTATTCATATCATATACTTGACCATAGGTCATTTCAATCTCAATTATGAGTGATTAGTATTCTAACTGATTGTATTATTTGAGTTCTTTGACTTGTTCATTACCAGCATACCCAACGGACTAGCCCATACTTACATCTTGGGAACTCGGTAGTATAATTGAGTGGGAGTGTTAATCATAGATATGAACATCTATAGCTTCTTATGAAGAAGTAAAATGATGGTTTTCTTTTTGTTTTGTTCAAGGTGCTAAATGATAGAGATCTCATTTCAGTAAAAAATATTAGTTTACTGAAATATCATTTACATGGAACTAAGTGTTTTAAGGATAAAATACAATGAGGGGTAAAACAATATTTTAGTCTCATCTCATTGTAGATCGTCTATAGGGGAATGAGTGACAATTATGGTTGTAACAATGGATAATTAATAGCATATCTATATTTGTTATAGATCGTTCTATGAATTCAAGAGTGCAATTCCGAGTCTTTTGTGGAGTCACGAGGAATTAATAAGTTAGTAAATTTATTGGTTTGATTTATGATAACTTATTGGAGTTTGATTTCATAGGCTCATGGTCCTCACTGTACCTTGGATAAAATCATCTAGATAGTCTCAATTAATTGATTTAATTATTAATTAGAATTATCAAAGTTGACCAGGTCAATTTTAGATAGTTTCACAGAGTTATGTAATTTTGAGAAGAAAAGAGAAATTATGATAGATCTATTAATTAAGATAAATTGTATCTAAATTAATAAATAAGTTTAAATAAATGTTAAAATTATAAATAATTAATTTGATAAAGGATTTCAATAATTATTTAATTAATTAAATCAATAGAAAATAATACAAGCCTTGATTTTAAGTCCAATGGGCTTATAATCAAATGGGAAATTTCACAGGCCTAAAGCCCATGATAATTTCGACCTAGGGCTGTTAATTGGTTATTATTTTATTGATTTTTTAATTAAATAAATGACCTAATTGAGTCTATAAAAGGAATGTTAAGAGAGAGTTGAAAACACAAGTCAAGTCACAAGTTGACACACAAGTTTATGATAGGTTTTAGATTCTCTCTAAACATAAGTCATTTTCTAAGCCTTAATTATTGTTATTTTCTCTTCTTCTCTCTGTATATATCTCATGTGTTGAGAATTTCCCACTCTAGTCTAGGTGATTCTAAAGATAATTTGGAAGACTGTGAAGAAAATTGAAGATCGGTTCAGTTTCTTGGTAATACTCTGCGACAGAAAGGATACAAGGGTTAGAGAAACTGAAGGAATGACTCTATTATTCGCTGCGTATAATGTAAGTATTCTTATCATTATTTCTCTTTGAATTCAATTGTAGAAACATGTTTTAGGTTATCTTATATTAATTTGTTTAATATTAGATCTACATGAAAATAAATAAAGATCATGTATAAGTTTTCCAAGAACTTCGTCTCATATAAGTAACGTCTCAAACTCTTTAAGGCAAAAGTGGTACAAACAATGTCTCAATCATACCAGATTAACTCTCTTCATACGACCTAACATAAGCAACAATCATACCACATTGTACAAGTATTTCTCTAAGCCTTACTTGAAGAGCCTGTGAGAACCATAAACATTGTAGAGTGTTATTTGATTCAAACATCATCACCAAAACTGAAGTTGATCAATCTTAACAATTCCAAAAGCAGTTTTAAGGGCATCATCATTTTAATCTTATAATTGACAATGCCTTAATCCCAATTCATACTTTGAGAAGAATCTTGATATTCCATGTTTATTAAACCTTTTATCCATCATCAACAGATGATACTAGTTATTCACCATCAAGTGGTTCACCTTTATAATCAACAGAAAAACAAAAAATCCATCAGCCTAATTTTCTCACAAAATAAAACTTCTTGTGGTGGTTTTTTTTTTTTTTTTTCCAAATGAAATCTTTATCCAATAATCCATACAATTGGTTCATTAGTTTACTAAAATTTTGTGGTGCTATATAGTTAGGTATAATGGAAGTATATTGAGCTAAGGGAATCAAATCAATGCAAAATTCAACCTCCCAAATCAAGTGGTATTTCCAGTTAATCATCTGAATCACATCGTTATTTCCTTCCACCACTGATGTCCAGGGAAATAAAATGGAGTCCTATACTATCTCTCTCTCATTCGCATATAAACTCCCACAATGCTCCAAGTTTTCCCCCACCTAAACATGCATTTTAAAAATAGGGTTTCGCTTTGTAGTACCCGCATTGGCTTAATGGACAATGAATTCACCACTTGATAATAAAAGAGTCACTCACTTACTTGAGTGATCAACTATGGTTTGATACGTCCACTACCAACTCAAACTAAATATTATATCCATTTTCAAATGGGAAACACTAATAGATTTGTCATAGCTTGTGCCACTTCAACACAATTCAACTTCCACCAATAAGCGATGATAACCTCTCTATGAGCTTCCACAAGTATACTTTTCATAATGTAGAACAAAGGGTTTCCCATCTCGATCCAACATGCTAATAACATTCAAGGTGTGAAGGAATGAGATGCATCAGCATCGAACAATACAACGATTCAAGAGTGTGTGACAAATACCATATCTACCACAACTCCCTAGTTTGCACCTCCATACACCTCCTCATTAGCAATATCATAGGATTGAACAAAAACCGTTTGTTTTCTTTGACCTGGATAACAGGTGTTCACACACCGAAATCTCTTTTATAAGTGTACTTCTTTGGCTCCCTACAACCACGTAAGTTTAGAAACATGGTGAGTAACTTGAATGAAACTCAATCTCTGTATCAGCTTGACACTCAATCAACGATGTAAACCTCTGCTGGCGATGTGAACTATTTCTTTTCTTATATCCTTTCCAACCAAAACAAAAAGAATCCTAGAAGGCCAAATATTTATACCAATTTCCCAAGTTTTTTACTTTACCATATTATCATCCTTAAGTCTCCTTAGTCGTCCTGAGATTTATCCTCTATCAAGTGTCAATTTCATATTCCTGAAACTCATATTCATGAGTCTCAATATGAAGCATTGACAACACGTAATCGTTCGAGTTAAGATAGGATATCGATTTGGTTAAAACTCCAACTTTAGGAGACTTAGAAACTTGTGGATTAGAATGATTGCTCCACATCAACATCGCGAGAATAAATGGAGAATTCATCCATGCCTTATGTACAATCATTCACCTCCTTGGTATCCAACTATTTTACAACATTCCTTGTTTACAGAGAATCAACAAGGATAACTTGATACCCAACTTGCGTTCCGAGACTAACAATATTCGTAATTGTCATAGGCATCTGCAAGTCACTAGAGTCTTTTCCCTCATGAATTTATGACATCCAAAGTTGCCCAAATAAATGGAGGCAATATTACTTCCGATTGACATCACCTTAGTCTATGATTCTATAGCTAATAATTTAGTGAGGAATAGTTGCTTTCTGTATACATAATTTTTTTTCTCTCGTATGAAAATATTTTATCTTAAAACAAAATTTAAAATATTTGGTGACACACTCCAAGGTATCTAAACCCGGTGCTCTGATACAATTTTTTTGTCATGACCCGAGCCCTAGGTAGTGACAGATGTGTAATATCCATAACTTGGGTGGTCAACAGTCAAACCTTGACCCTTGTTGGAAATAATTTTTATAAGAGATCTATTAGTTTATATAATAAACTAAAATAATCATAAGTCCAAAGATAATGGAATAACTCCTATAATTATATACAAAACAATAGTAATAAAGTTGGGATCACTCTCATCATATATACATTTAAAAGTAATATTCCCATAGTTATGCGATCACCAAACATTTAAATTTAATAAGTCAAAAAAAAAAAAAATACTTAGAATCTATGATTCCTCAAATCTAAATAATATAGCTCAATTCCAATTCATATACCTTAATAGAATCAATGATAATTCCCAAGTCATACACATTTCCCTGAAACAAAGAAACGTAGATTGGACTAAACTAGGAACAATCCAAATGTCAGATTCTCGTCTAATGTGATATCCACTAGTCTTAACTGAGCGTTTCCTGGAAGGGAGAAATAGGGGTGAGCTTATAAAGCCCAGCAGGAAAACAACTATACAATCACAAAGGACCCATAGTTTTAATAAATAAAAATCCCTACATGGTTAGCATTTAAAACAAAACATATCATCATCATGTGTAAACAAAAACAAAGAGATAACAAATAATCAAAAGAGAGAAACTACACGTGTCCGTCAACTAGATCCCTAGTTCCCGTTGCACACCATAGAAAAACCGACATCCTAAACCGGGTTACCAGACTTGATAGCAACCACAAAAGGGAGGCTAAGAACACTTATTTTATATAGATGCTAGGTCTTTACACTTACAGGTGAGTGGACACCTGACCTACCTATGATGACATAGAGACTAGGTCATGAAACAACAACATGCACATATCATGATCACCATGGATCTTTGCAGTATAACCAAATTTAGGTAAATATGAATAGAAATAAATATATTCCCTTATATTTTAGAAAATTGGGCAGCATAACAACAACATTTGAATAAAACTAAAAAATAATAACCTACATAAATATGTATATAAAAATATAATTGGCACACAGTTCCCTCATAATAATCTAGAATAATATGCAGATTAAGTTTTCCATTTTTCAACCATTTTATAAATATTAAAATTGGAATATGTTTAATGCAATTTAATACAAGTAAAATAAGTCCAATAATTGAGTTGAGTCCAAAGCGCCGCTTCTAAGCTTTAACGATGATCCTAAAGTGATTTAGTCCAATTTTAATATCATGTGTTTTCCTATGGGCATCAAATGAGCAAACAATTATCATCATTGCATTCCTTATTCAAAATTGTGTCCAACGACATATAATATGACCATATTTAAAATATCAAGTTTCGGAACCTCATCTAATCGGTGCACAGTAGCGGTTGGTGGCGACAGTGAGCGGTGTACTAGAAACATCGACGAATATATGCATGACATATATCAAAATGATCCACTCAATGAGTACATCACAACTATGCAACTCATTAGCCCAAACAATTGCTGGTGTCGTCGAAAAACCCATACAAATGGGCAGAGATACCCAAAATCTCGCTAGAGAAAAATGGCGAGTTGATAGGAATGGTTTAGAGGGCTTTGTTCCTCTCTCCACATTGGTTCAAATGGTGAAAACCACTCATCGAGAGGTGGTCGGAGTTGGCCGAAAAACGCAGTCAAAGTTTTGACAATGAAACTTTGACACCTCCGTTTGTGTGCGTCTTAACTCCGATGACTTTGAGATTTTGGGGATGAGGCCATCGCTGACCATTAATGATCCGGCCCTAGCGTGTGGCGACTATGGAAGGTCCAATGGTGGCAAGTCTTAAGCTTGTCGTTGCTTTCATGCTAGAGGGAAAAGAAAAGAAAAAGAATAAGAAGAAAGAAGAAGGGTCGGGGAGGGAGAAGAAAACGGAAACAAAAATAAATTTGAATATAAAAGGAAGTGGGTCCCACCACTTATATATAAAAATATATTTTCTTTTTCTTTTTAACTTTTCAACCTGAAAAATTCTCAGGTTTAACATTTTATATTAATTTTAGTGTTGTACATAGTTGGGACAATAATATAATGCTAATATTATACCATTTTTTGTTGGTTCAACACAAAATTTGTGCTATAGATTGAGTTGTTCTAAATACATATGGATTAGTTTATTTACAAGAAAATTAAAAATTGATAATGTGTAGTTGTCTAGTAGTAAACTTTCTCTTTATTTTCTATAATGGTAACCTAATTAAAGATTTTGATCATGATGAATTTGTATGTCTTCTTTATATTATTGATGTGAGATGCACGTGATGCTGAAAAAGGGTGGCATCCACACCTCATGCATAGACAAAGCTAGCCCTTTTAATGATGGAATATATTATATATATATATATGGGTGCATTCTTAATGGTTACTACCTATGGATGATTACTTTAATATTAACCATTGGATTAAGATCAATAGTTCATATTTATAGTTGTTAATTAATATTTATAAAAATAAATTTTGTTTTTTTCAAATTTTTGAAAGGGTTACCTGATGAAAAACGTAAATTTATTATGTAAATATAATATTGTAAATTTTTCATTTTTCAAATGTATGTCAATTTCTACATATAGCTAGTGTCTTTCATTTGTTGGAAAAAATATTAATTATGGAAAAATAAAACTAAATTTGAACTTAATCACTATTACAAAAAAGACAATTGTATCAGTCAAATTAAATTAGTTGACTGACCCTGACTAATGTTGTTGACCAAGAATTAGCATTTGTGGCAGTTGGGCACTGCCACAAATGCGGGGGCAATTGCGTCATAACATACACTGACGACATTGAATGGGCTGTTTGCATCGGTGGGCCAATGGAGCTGTTAACGGGCCGTTACCGTCAATGGGCCACTGACACAAATGGCCCGTTCTGTGAATTAAGCCCCATTTCGTCCCTGACATCCACATTAACTTAAAAAGTTTCAGAGAAAAAAACTGGAGAAAACCAGCGGCGCCCCCTTCGGTTTTCCCTCATTTTTGTAAGTTTTTTTCATTTTTTTTCAATTTTAATGTAAAAATAATGATGTATATATGTTTATGAACTTTATACATAGTTTTTTTTTTTAATTTTTGTATAGATTTTGTATTTTTGAAGATTATTATTGAAAACTCATAAAGTTTCTTAGTTTTTTGGGGTTTTCTAATTCAAGAACTCATATTGCTCAATTACCATAAGTAAGTGCTATTTTATTAAAATTTATGATTTAAATTAAATTTTTGTGAATTTTTTTTATAAATTTTTTTAAATTGACTATATTTTAGATTTTTTAATTTTTGGATAGTTTTATATTAATGATTATGTAATTTTTTTCGGTTTAAATTTTACATTTTAATATTTTAGAATTTTTAGAATTTTTTTTATTATAATTGCTTTATTTTTTGTTAACTTTTTCAATTTTTTTAAAATTTAATTTAATTTCAGATTTACTTATATAAGTGATTATATATATATTAATGTATATATTTTTGTTATCCCCAAAAATTGGAGATCGATGACATGGCAATAGAGGTGACAAGTGGCAGTACATGGTCCGTAAAAGACACATTAATAAGTCAATAAATATATTGGCTCCTTAGAGTTGTGATAAAGTGATCTAGCTTAGGAGTAGCCGAGTAGGCCATTGAAGAATTTTGACTAGCTTGAGAAGTGTCATGACCGACGAGGAGTGACTTGTCTGCCCAGGAATGACCTTGTCTGCCCAGGAGTGACTTGTCTGCCCAGGAGTGACTTGTCTGCCCAGGAATGACTTGTCTGCCCAGGAATGACCTTGTCTGCCTAGGAGTGACCTTGCCTACCCAGGCATGACTTTGTCTGACCGGGCATGAACTTGGCCGACCGGTCATGGCCATGTTCGACCAGTCAAGTGCATGTCCTACCAGCCAAGTGCATGTCCCACCAGTCAAGTGCATGTCCTACCAGTCAAGTGCATGTCCTACCAGCCAAGTGCATGTCCTACCAGCTAAGTGCATGTCCTACCAGCCAAGAGCATGTCCTACCAGCTAAGTGCATGACTGTCCAGTCGAGTGCATGACTGCCCAGTCAAGAGCATAACTACCCAGTAGAGGTATGGTCGACCAGAAGGTGATATTCATCAACCAGATAGAACAGACTACGTCAAGGTTCCTAGAAACGGCTTCAACAAGAATCGGTCTTGGCATACGCGGGAATCTCTTATTCTTCCCACAAATTTGGTGTTCTGTTACATTTTGAATATTTTTGTAATTTAAATGTAATAAATATAATAAAATATCCCAATTCTAGGGGATAGCAGATGTATGATCCTAAGCCTATAAATATATGGCTTATGGGATTAGGAAAAGGCTCTTCTTTTTTGAACTCTTATTTTCCAGAGAGAGAAAGTGCTTGTAATTGCCAGTTGACTCAGGTTCATCTGATCTTGGGTACAGGTCTATAATCACAACTCCAAGTGGATTAGGCTATTACCAACATATTGGGGCTAAACCACTATAAAAATTACGTGTATTATTTACTTTCTTTTCAAAACCGTCTGTGTCGTTTTATTTCTCTTGAAGGTTTCATCGTTTTTTACATTCTCACATCGTTGCCCAAAAACGCGGTCAACAATTTTGTATAAGTTTCACTTTATTAATTATTTAGTTTGAATATTTTGAGTAAATTTTTGTTTATATTTTGTTAATTTTTTAAATTTTTTTTTAAATTTTGGGTTTAATTAGTTAAATATGTATATATTAAATTGTTTGTTTTCTTTAAGTTATATTTTATTATTGATTTAGTTAGGATATTTATAGTCGATTTTTCTTTATGTGATTTGTTAACTTTTTTAAAAAAAATATTTTATTTCGGGTTTAAGTATTTAAATTAGTATATATAACAAATTATTTGTTTTCTTTAAGCATTTTATTGTTTATTTAGTTACAATATAGCTTTAATATATTTTGACATTTTTTTTATTATTTTGTTGTTTATTGTTATATTTGAGTAGGTATTTTGTTGACAACTTTGTTGGTGAGATCAAGCTTTGGAGGATTTAATATTAGAGATAATATTTTAAACCTTAATGTATAATTTAGATATTAAATTTAGTGGAATGTATGAATTATAAAATAGTGGAGATAGGTTCTGGGACTGTGTGCTGCGGTGATATAAGACTGTAATTATGCATGTTTGATTGCTTAATTGGTTTGTTGTGTATATGTGATGAATATATATTTATTTAAATTTTCTAAAATATAATAGAAATAGGGGAAATACTGCACAATTATTTTTAAGATTTAGTAATATGAGAATTATGCATGCTTGATTGATTTATTGAATATTTTTGTGTATACCATGTGTTGTATACATGCACATTTTAAATTTGGGAAATGTGATAGAAATAGGGGAAATGCTGCCCAATTTTTTTTGGACATATTGTTTCCTTTATTTACTTTTCAATTAGGTAATCCACGAACCTAGTTGTTAATATTTGTTTGTTTGTTTGTTTGTTTTTTTGTGTGAAGTTTGACAATGGACAGAGATTGGATGTCAGCGGATAGGTTATCCCTGAAATATTAGAATGGAGTTGAGTTTTCTTGGAATTTTGTGCAAGAAATACTCAGTCTCCTAATAGTATTCACCGTCCTTGTGTTAAGTGTGGTGAAGTTGTGAGGATGCCAATTTTTAAAATAAAAGACCACTTATTTAGGAATGGAATAGACAAAAGTTATAAAGTATGGTTTTTGCACGGAGAAATAATTAAAGTCGCTGATGAGGGACCATCTAAGAATAATAAGTATTTTGATGTGGATTACGAAGTTGATGATATTGCAGAAATTATTGATGATGCATAATATGAATCACATGTGGATACAATTAAATTTCAGTTAATCTTAGAAGATGCTGAGAAACCTATCTTCCTTAATTGTACAAGGTTCACTAGATTATTATCACTTCTTAGGTTGCATAACTTAAAAGCCAAACATGGGTGGAGTGATAATGGAATGACAGAGCTGTTAACATTTTTAGGAGAATTATTACCCGAAGGTAATGAATGGCCGTCTTCATTTTATGAAGCCACACAGTCATTCGGTAGCTTTTTTGGATCCTGTAAACTCATATTTTCGTTTGGAAATCAAGGAGATAAATATCATGTAAGTTATACATATTACTTAATTAATTTATGATTTCATTTCAAACTCATATATGGGTAAATATTAATATTGTGTGCAGGGCATTGGATCAATATGATACACACCGAAGACAAAAAGAGTCAATCGATCTAAAAGTTTGTGTTCCTAAGGTAAGTAAATTATATTACTTATCGTATTAAAGTTTTTGACATATTTTTATTATAATAACTTGCTAAATATAATACTTAAATTTGGATAACTATTTTGTAATAATGTCGAAACAAGACTGGGCCAACCGAGTGTGGCTTTTACATTATGAAGTTTGCTAGAGAGTTGATTTCACAACCTAGACCAAAGACCTACTTGAAAAATGAGGTATTGTTTTACCTTTTAATTTTCATTTAAACTATCGTTCATGATTTTATTTGGATGATTTCTTACTTATTATTTTAAATATTTTATAATTACTTTACGAATACGACACCATATTCGGCTGATGAAACAGCGTTATACGGGATGAGTGGACTGAATCAATTATGGCGCATCTCAGTTAGCAAATGAGCAAGTTGGTGAGGAAATTTTAGTTGAAGTAGGTTTAATACTTATAAATTTAGAACACAAGAGTACCTACATACATAGATTAACTTTGAAATCTGAATTACTTTTATAGTTTTGATCACAAATGTTAACATTTAGATAAATGTTTTCAAAACAATTATACTGTTGTTTTTCTGTTTATTCTTCTGTTTTCCTGTTTCTGCTGCTATTTTTTTTTATCAAAATAGGCCAGGAAAATTGGCATAAACATTTGCAATTTCCCTGGTTAATACTTTATGTGACATTTCCCAACTGACACAAAAAAAAACTCGTTTTTAACATTTGTAGCAATGCTTCACTGACGCAAACCAGACTAGCGTTTGCGTCATGGGATTCCGCGTCACATATAAAACTGACGCAAATGATCTCTTTTGTTGTAGTGAATGTAGAAGAAACATATTTACCTGTACCAAGTCATTATCTTGCCACATCATCATAATTGTTAGTACCTATCTAGTAACAATTGAGAAGTCTTATATATATATATAGGAGACATCTGTTGTATGAGCATTAAAAATTGCTGCACCCGCGGAGTCGTTTTTCTAGACTGTTGGATTTGATTTTATGGTTGAGATGCATATGACTCATCTAAGTTACATACAACTTACTGTGGACACTATCACAAATTACCATTGTTCATTTTTACATGGTTATTTATTCATGTATTTCTTTTAGTTTGGAATCTGATTGATTGGAGGATTATAAAGCTTCGAAGATATGCGTAGGTGCTTCATTCCCATAGAAACTGCATGTCTTGGAGATGCAATTGGAAGCTTAAATTCCTGGATTTCCATCAAAACTCACCTAAAGTCAAGAATAGGAAATAGTCAAATACTTTTCTACAACTCAATCAAATGTAACTATTATTTGAAATGAATACCCAATCGTTTTCTAAATTCTAAATTGCCATAGATTAGTTATATCAACCCAACCATTACAAACAAACAAATTATGCGAACCCCTTTCCCACAACCCTGCACTCACAATAGGTGAATTAATGATTCCTACCCCTATATACCAGATTTCATATTCCAAATACACCCAAAGATGCAACCGAAATTAATTTTTTTTTTAAAAAAAAACCTAAAATGATTGAAACTGAAGGATAATGCAAAGAACTTGTCAACCTCATAAAATGCACAGTAGATCTCATATGTAATCCAAGGAGGAAGAATAACAAATACCCAACTACCCTTAAATGCTAAGCCGAAAGAAATTTTTAATAGTAATAATTTACACGGTTTATCTGGAAGAGGACGAACATAAATTGCAAGCTTGGGATGTTTGCTAATACTCAACACTTACCCAATTTCGTTGAAAATTAAATTGCAATCTAAGGATGTTAGCTGGTACTCCAAACTCCAGTCCATCTGAAAAAGTCTCAAATCGTTTACCAACACGGAGAAGATCATATACAAACATCCCCATTTAAAACCTTACTTTTGTTTTACTGTTAGCCAATTAAGTGTAACCACCTGTAACCAAAACAACCCCATAGGTGCGGATGTTTTTAATGACCGCACATAAGATTTTCCCTATATATAGGAATTTTCTTAGGTGGGGCATCACTTTTGCCCCTATCATAAGAGTTTTTTATATTTATTTTCGGCACTTGGAGAAATTATAATCCAATTTTTTTTGCATGATAGCGTACATTATAATTATAATAAACATTCCCCCTATTTTTGAAAAATTTCGAATAATTTACAGTGCTAAAATCAGAGTTCAAACAGTTAGTTATACTCGTGCCTGATTTTTTTGAACTCTTATTTAGGTATTGTAAATTCGTTGAAATTTTCTGAAAATTTCGATGAATTTTTTTTTAAAAAAAATTGTATGTTGTCGTACAAAAAAAAATTGGTTATAATTTCTCTAATTACCGAAAACAGAAAATGCCCCTACTATAGGGGCAAAAATAATGTCTCTTCCTAAGATGCTCCATATATATTGTTATGATTTGTTAAATATAAATGATAAGTGTTAAAATATATGCTAGACATAAACACATAGTGTAGATGTAGAATTTAAGTTTCAATTGTAGGGACTTTAAAAATGTGTGTTTGGGTCCAAAGTGATACATAGAGGTATTTAAGGATCCCCAAAAAATTTGACAGCATTTGGAGCAATTTTAGGACCATTGGAGGGATCAAAAGTCAGAGGGGGTGGCGATGCGTTGCCCCTTAAGTAGCCTAGGATCGCCAAAATGCGAAGGGCTTCAAAAGCCCTAGCAGGCGATGCATCGCCAGCTAGTAGGTGACGTATTTCCCCTGCATGCTGGCGATACATTGTTTATCGTGTCTATACAAGTTACATAAATAAGATCTAAATGACTTCTTAATTATCTCTAATCTTATTGGTTAGACTTAATGACGGCGCCTACACTATGAAAGGGTCATCATAGAGTTTTGGAAGACATGATCACTCTCTCCAATCTTTCTCTAACCTCTCCCTCTCTCTCCTTTCTGAGAATCTCTAGTTTTCTCCAAGAAAATCATTAAGAAAGTGCTTGACTTTGTGAGTTTAAGACTTGTTTAATCTCAATCCTCATTTCCTCTTAGAATAGGCCTCAAGCATCAATGGTGGCTAGGAAATAGAATATTAGGACAGCAGTACGAATTGTGTATAAGTCTTGGTTTTGTATTTTTTGCATTTTTAAAAGGAAATGCTCAAAGTAGTGGTTCAACAAGGTTCATCAAGGTTGAAGAAGATTATTCCACAACTAGGGTTTGCATCATCTTTCTTAATATTTATTTAGTCTATGTCAACCATTATTTTGTGTAGGTTCTAGATTTTGTGGTGGTGTTATCTCAATCTCCCCCAACATTCTAATACTCTATAATCTTAGATAGAACATCATGGAAGAATCTAACTCTTTTTCAGCTTTGAAGCTCATTACTTATGACTTTGTATGATTGCATAGGTTTGATGTGACTAAATTTGTTCATTGGCAAGACAATATTATATTCTTGCTAACCACTATTAAAGTCTTCTATGTTTTGGATAAAGACCTAAAACCATTGAAAGAAGCCAAGGAAGATGATACTCAAGAAGTTGTCAAAGAAAGGAAGAAGCGCAAAGTAGAAGAAAAAGGTTCAAAGAAATTCCTTATTACTCAATACATGGAATTCATATTCTTTGATATGAAACCTCTTCTCCCCCAAATATATGAGTTGCAAATTATTGTGAATATGGTGTCTACACTTAATATTGTATTGCTAGAACAATTCATTGTTTGTGCCATAATGGCCAAGTTTCCTCCATCGTGGAGGGGCTAAATGAAGAAGATTCTCCATAAGAATGATGAGATTTCATTGGAGGAAATTCTGAAACACTTGAAGATTTAGGAGGAATCCCATGCTAGATATAAGAATGAAAAGGAGTCTAGTGGAGAGCCTTCAAAGACCAATGTAGTGGCTAATCCTCCTAACAAGGGCAAAGGAATTGGCAAGAACAAGGGCAAGAGTAAAATACCCTTAGGACCCAAGAAGAATGAGAGACAATTCAAAATTTTCAAGGGACCTTGCTTTGTGTGTGGAAAAAATGGCCACTTTGCTAGAGATTGTAGGTTCAAGAGAAACCAAAACAATGAGGCAAGAGTCAATTCCACAAAGGAGGAGCTAGTGGCAACACTAAGCGAAGTCAATGTCATTCATGGAAAGGTGAGTGGGTGATGGTATGACACTTGTGCCACCATTCATGTTACCCATGATAAATCTCTACACAAGACCTTTTAATCTTCAAATGAAGGGCATGAGATACAAATGGGCAATGTGAAAAGGTCCAATGTTGAAGGCAAGGGGATTATTGATTTGTTCTTAACATTCGGCAAGAAGGTTCTACTCACCAATGTTTTGTATGTACCGAAGATGAGAAGAAACATTGTGGGTGGTAATTTCCTTGGCAAACCAAGAATCAAGGTTGTGATGGATTTCGACAAGCTTACTTTGTCAAAGGGGAATGTATTTGTGGGAAAGGGTTATGCATGTGATGACATGTTTAAACTTTGTATTTCTATTGACAATGTGAACAATAAAGCTTCCTCTTCTTCTTGCCATATGCTTGACTTAAATTCTATTAATTTGTGGCATGTTAGACTTGCACATATAATATTTAGCACAATTGAAAGAGCAATTAAATGAGGATTGATTGATTGTGATAATGTTGAGCATGATAAATGTGAATTATATGTTAAATCTAAGATGGTAAAGAAACATTTTCCATGTGGTGAAAGAAACTATAAGTTGTTAGATTTGATACATAGTGACTTATGTGAACTAAATGGAACGTTTACTAGATGAGGAAGTAGATATTTCATTAATTTCATAGATGATTTTTCTAGGTTCACATATGTATATTTTCTTTAGAATAAAGATGAAGAATTTTATGTGTTTAAATTATATAAATATGAAATTTAAAATCAATTGGAAAGGAAAATTAAAGTTGTTAGAAGTAAAAGGGGTGGTGAATATTTTTCAAATGATTGCAACTTGTTTTGTGAAGAGCATGGAATAATTCATAAATGTACAACCCCTTATACTCCACAACCAAATAGTATAGTAGAAAGGAAAAATAGAACATTTCTTCAGATGATTAATTCTATGCTATTAGATTCTAAATTGAATTTTTGTTTGTGGGGTGAAGCCTTACTATCCAATTTTCATATTTTCAATTGTATTCCAATGAGAAAAATAATATCTCTCCATATGAGTTATGGAAGTAAAAGAAACCAAACATTGGTTATCTTAAAGTGTGGGGGCATCTTTCTTATTGCAAAAATACCAATCCTAAAAGGACCAAGTTGGGTCCAAGGGATATAAGATGTGCATCTGTGAGTTATGCCCAAAATAACAATGCTTATAGATTATTAGACTTGGAGTCTAATGTGATAATGGAATCAAGAGAGGTTGAGTTATTTGAAAACAAGTCATGTGATGACAACATGTTAGAATCAACTCAAACTAGAGAGCCTCAAGATGAGACTCCTAAAATGGTTGGTGAGCAACTTTAATTGCCTAGAAGAATTCAAAGTCTCAAATATTTGGGATCAAGTGAGAAGTATTCTCAAATAGAGACACTATACCTTGTTGAAGGTGATAATGAGGAAGTTACTTGGAAACATCTAATGGTACTTCAAATAGAGGATGATCCCAAAACTTTCAAAGAAGCAATGTCCTCAAAGGACTCCGCTTTTTGGAAGGAAGCAATTAATGATGAAATTGAATCAATTATGTCAAACCACACTTGGGAATTGGTTGACCTTCCAAAGGGGCCTAAACCAATTGGGTGCAAATGGGTATTTAGAAAGAAATACCATACCAATAACACCATACAAACTTTTAAGGCTAGATTAGTAGCAGAAAGATTCAAACAAAAGGAAGGAATAGATTACTTTGACAGAGATACACCGGTAGCAAGAACTACTTTTATAAGATTGTTATTTGTCTTATCATCTATGTTGACGCTGTTTTCCGTCAACTTAATTTACAAGAGCACTAAACAATATTTTAGACAAAGTAGAAGAACTCAAGAACTTTTACATAGTTCAGCCGTTAAAATCTGCCTAGTCCACGAGTCAATATTTTTTATCTTGACACTCTCTCAAAGATTTTTAAGAGAAATTTGGCAGAGTATTCTCAGTACAATTTTGTGCGTGACCACAAATGAAAACTACTAGGTTATTTATAGGCCTGGTTATGAGAATATCTTCCCCTAATTCAGGGAAGTTACAATAAATTATTCAAATTTGAAATAAATGTAAATAAATACATTAATTACATAATATCCCATGATAATTGGAATTTAATATATGATTACAACGAATTCCTAAGGAATAGGGATTTCCTAATAGCTGCCATGCGCAAAATGCGTTGCTGATCTTGAATTCAAGGTTAACGCATTTTCAAGATCGACCAAGACTTTGAGCTCGTTATTTCAATCAACCTATTCATCACATAGTGGATTTGTCGAGCTCAATCTTCGGAGACCGCCTTTGAGCCTGCAACTAAGGCTCGAACAATACCCACATGCTTCGAAGAAGATTCTTTCTTTCGAGCTTGATACTCAAGCTCGAGCCCTTCAACTTGTGCTTGATCGCCAATAACAATAGATCAGGAATCATGCCTATTTATACAAATGTTCAGCCAATTCTTGTTATTTTTTAGCTTACGCTTTATGAGCCTACATTTCGAGGCTCATTTGTTCATTCTCGAAATTTGGGTGTAACATTTTGCCCCCTCAAAAATGTTGGTTCGAATCCTCTGAGAAGGAAACTTTTGAACTCCACTTTCGAAAAACGTGTCACCTACTACACTCGAGTGTGGCACGCGTCACTTGGGGATTGCACACCAAGAGTACTTGAGTACTCTCTTTTTCTGTGCATGTCCTTTCCCATTTTTTTTTGCCGCCATACTTCGAGAATCAAACGTGATCCCTTGGATCATTTTGTAATACATATCAATGGCCCAGATCCACTCATCCTTTGATATCTCGACTCGGGAATATATATACCCCTCTTCATCCTCATCACTATAATTTTCACTCCTAACAAAGCACAAACCAGAGAGAAAAAAGAAAAAACTAGGGTTTTCTTTGTATGTTCTCTAAACCAAAGAAACAAAGTAATTCCACTACCTTTGGCTCTGTGGGATCATTCCTGGTTCCCCTTCTCCAGTCGACGATCTCCTCATTCCCGCGAACAAATTTGTGTAAGCTTTCTGATCATTATTTTATATATATATATATTTTTGTTTTTACGCGTTTCTTCTATTCGTCAGGACGACTTTTCTGGTTTTTACCAAATTTTTAAGGCTTTACTCTTGCACTAGGTAAGTTTTTTTTTTATTTGAGTATATTTTGTATTGTTAGAATCATAGTTTAGACCAAAAAATTTCTGGTAGAAACATGTAAAAATAGAGCTTTTTAGGTAATGGGGTGTTTAGGTCATGGGTTTCATGTAGCTTAGGAAATAGGGTTTTGGATTAGGGTTTCAATGCACGTATACTGAAAATATCGCCTTTTTAGTTAATTTCCAACTATTTCCCTAAAAATCCTGAATTCTTTTAAATTGATAATAACCGCCCCACTCTCGTGTGGGTGCACTCTCAATGCCCCGAACTTTACAATAGTTCGGGATAGGCATCTGAGTCATCCTCGCTTTTTCTAGCCTTCAGGCTCGATTAGGACGATCTCGTTATCTCATTATTAAGATGTCGCAGTCTTCTAAGAATCAGTGGGGGCCCAATCTTGCCCTCCCTTACCACCCATCTACTCCTAGACCAGAATTTCTTTTCACACGAAATCAGTGACTTGTTTGTGAGCACAAAGAACGGTGCAAGCAAGAAGATATACAAGCCCATTTTCAACGGCAGATCGACGCGGTTGAAAAGTGAAAAAGGAAGAAGTTCTGAGTTGCGGCCATCTTTCTTCGAGGCCAAATACTCCCAAAGTTCAGTAAACTCGACCCAAAAAATTTCCGAGCTCCTCTCCTGCCATGGGTTGAAGCTCTCCAGCCAGCTAGTCTGCCGCCCCGCTAGTTGCAACGAGAGGAGTTATTTTGCTTCTGGCGATGGAGATCTAGATAGAAAGGTTAAGCTCGTAGCCTAGAGTCAAGAGAATTTACGAGCTAGGGCTTTACTCCTCTAAAGGATTATTTCCAAAGCTTTCTAGATTACCTGGGCATAGCTCCTTTCCAACTTTAGACAAACTCGTACAGGGTCCTGTTCACGTTAAGGTTGTCGTACAAAGATATGAAGTCGGAGGAGCCCACGACACATGAGATTTTGTACCTCTTTTGCCTAAAAAGCAACCCCTCTCGAGCTAATGGTGGGGATGGGTTCTATTATCTGTCAAGCTACCCCAAGGAGAAGTGATTGTTCGAGAATATTCCAAAACATTCTCCTAATTTCAAGATCGCCTTCTTCTGGATGGATGGTCTCACTCCCTCTCATTTATATTCCTTTCGGCAGATTTGTAAGTACCTTGTTTGTCTTTCTTGATTAAGTTTTCCCTTTAATTCACCAGCTCGAATGACTTACTCAAATCTTTTATATAGCCAACTATTATCATCCCCAGCCCACAGATGCCATGAGGGAACATATAGAAGCTATCCTCAAGCTTCCCTATGGTCGGCGATCCCTGTCGTGTATCTTATTCACGAGGACAAGTTTCAGCTTTGCAACCTTTTGGAAAAGGGCGAGATAAGTGATGACTCGGACAATCACAAATACGCAAGATGGGAGGATCTGCCAGTGCCCACTACTAAGGTCCCCGTGAGAGGCAAACATGTGGGTCAAAGCTCTCGAACCCATAGATCTCGCCCTTTCAAACCCTCAAGCTCGGGAAATGAGGCACAGGATGAGGCCTCAATGAGCTCGTCAAAAGGAGGTAAAGTCGTGCTCGACCTATCCATGTGGTCTCCTTCATTACTTAAGTATGAAACTAATGTAATGGTTCTCTTTAAGAACCCTAGGAATAACTTCCTGGCATGGTCGAGGGTAGACCTTAGAGTCCATAGGTTAGATTGTTGGCTAGGGAAATACCAGACCATGTATAGTTTGAATGAGGTTTGCGATGGGGTAGCAGTGCAATATGGCACAAACAACTATAATGACTTTTCGAGGATGTCCCCCACCTTCAGGGAGGGGACTCCAGTGGCCTCGTTAGAAGACAGGGGAATTTCCTGGTCCCCAAGTTCGAGCTCTAGTGAGTCCTCCAGTTAGGTTCTTGATACTTAGTATTTTTCACTACAGAAATGTGTATGACTTTTTTCTTTCTTGGCTTAAGTGATTCTCCTTGTTCTTTTTAGGTGACATGGAGTCAGATCTAAACAAACTATTGGGATAGCCTCCTAAGCCCCAAGGTACCAAGCGAGGTCCCGCAACCTTGAAGAAAGGAGCTGTTTCAAAGTTGGTGAAGTTTTTGGTGTCATCCCACATGAGGGAATACCCTCTGGAGAACGTGCCGGGACCCTATTAGCCGACTTATGCTCGGACCTGTTGTCTCAAACATGCCAGTCTTGTAGCAACCTCGACACCAATGTGTGGAGATTTTTTAGGGGACAAAATCCCACACACCTCACTGACCAAACGATGGAACTAGGGGTTTCGGTAAGTCTGTTTCTCGTGACTTTTACTTTCTTGTTTTCCTGATTATTTTCTAACTATTGTAAAACCTTTGTTTCTGGCCCTTCTTGGTGTCCTTCGCCAGAGCTCTATTTTCTCCTCAAAGGTGGCAGCTGAAACCCTGGTCAATGAAACAAACCAGGCTTGAATCCGAGTTGAGGATTGTCTAAAGATGACCAAGGAAGCCCAAGCCCAAGCCCAAGCCAAGGATGCCCTGAAGCTTATTCAAGCCAAACATGACTCCTCCAAGGCTACTGTCAACAACCTAAAGGCAGAGCTTAACACCAAGCTGGTAGATTTTGATGCTGCCAGGGCCGAGATTGACCACCTAAAGGTAGAGACAAATGCTGCCAAGGCCAAGACTGAACGCTTGAAGGAGAAAAGAATTCCACCTTTGAGATCATTGAGGATGAGAAAAAGCATATGCTCGAGGAATGTACGACCAAAAAGGATTGGGCTATGGATCAGGCCATGTATATGATGTGGTCCTTGAACCACGAGATGCACACTTCTTTTCTCCAGGACAAGGAAGAGGAGATCATTTCCAAGTGGAAGGCTCAGTTGGCCAAGGAGGAGGTGAAAGCCACTACCCTTGATGGCGGAGATGGGGATGAGAAAGGCGGGGAAGCCGAGTCTGGTTTAGTTGACAAACATTGAACTGTTTTGAATAGGGTTGTGCCCCTTATATTTTTTTTCTAATTTTATGTAACACCCTGGATAGCCAAGACTGTTACACTGTGTACTTTTAAAGGTGCAGGACTTGCTAGTCAAGTCATTAATTTAAAAACGTGTCACTAAACATGTATGAGCTAGGGTTAAAAAGGTTTTGTTCTCAAAAGTTTCACTTTATATAATTAAATAGTTTTATACATGGGATCCCAAAAAGAAATAGAGTTTAAGAGTTGGTCTATAGAATTCCCAAAATATAGACAACCATCAGCCATACTAAGGCAAAATAAACATTTCTAGTTCTCGCGTCCCTGCCTAAACCTCAACCGTGGTGGCTGAGCAGCTGGTCATGTACATTCGGCTCATAGAGCTCTTCAAGTCAGGACTGATCAAGCTTGCCTTTTCCTTTACCTACACCACATAGCACCCGTGACCCAAGGCCCAGCAAGAAAACATAATGTGCAACACAAACAACAAAAACAAATAGTTAATTCTTTAAACATGATCAATCATTAATTATTCCACATCAAACACTCAGCACATACTCAAAATCAAGGATGTAACTAATCACAAATAACATTCAAGTCTCATAATAATCAGGTCACATAATAGTCAGGGCCGACAACTTAGGTTGCACCCTCTGTTTACCCCACTGACTCCGACCCACTTAAACCGAGCTCAGTGCATAATAAGTTATCCTCGGCTACCAGTGGCCAAGGCACCCCCTGTGCGCTAGTGTAACCCTTGGCGCCCTTAGGCTGTTAGTTCACTGATTACATGGCGTAATACCATCCTTTCAAGTATACATATTAGGGAGCCCTTAGTCCCATCACAAACACACAACCGGGTGCAGTTTTCTTACCTTTGGTATTTGCGGTTACTGATTACGAGCAACGCTCCTCAAGCACGATTCGCTCCCGAGCCCTAGCTTTATCACCTAGTCACAACCAAGGTATTGGGTTCCATTAATATTCAAATAAGGGTTTCCAGATACAATACTAGCTTCCAGGACATCGAATTCCACCAAGCACGGTGGAGAAATCGATCCCGAGCACCCTAGACCAGATTCCCGTGCCTAAAATCCCCAAATGCTCAAAAGTGCACCTAAGGGTTGTGGCCCTTGAAGCCTAGCCATGGCCCGCCCCTAAAACAAAGCCAAGCCCCCTCCTAGAGAGCAGACATGCGCCGCGACCCTGCCCTTGGGCGCTGCGACGCTTCCCTTTGGGCGAGCCTCCCTGGCTCCTTTGCATCCTAGGGCCGCAACGCTCTAGAACAGAGACATGACCTTTCCCTTCGTGCCCAGAAAATTCACCATTTTTGACATCTAAACCTCATTCAAAACTGTTCCAAAGCTCCCTAATTAAAAACCCATTATTCACAAAACTTTTAACACGACTTTAACAACATAATCCAACAGAAAACCTAGGTTAAAACTCATTAAAATCCCATTTCTAATTTCTAGAACTTAAGAACATAAAAACCAGTAATGGAACACCAGAATTCAGTCATTAACTTATGGATTCAAGCTTACCTCCACAGCGAAATCACTTCTCTAAGAAAAATCCAAACCAACTCCCAAGCTTTCCACCTTAGTTCAACCTTGAGATTAAGAACCTAGGAATCCTTAGTTTTCAACACATGCACCTTATAATCAATTAGTCAAAATAAAATTCAGTGCTTACCTTAGTTTATGGTTGAATTCCCTGGCTGAAACTGAGCTATTTCATCAAAGCTCTATCCTCAAATCACTGAATTCCTAGCAGAATTCACCTTGGTTCTCACTAGTTTTCTTGAGAGAGAAGAGAGAGAAGAGGGCTGAACAACAAAGGGTCGGTCTATTTTTGTTCCACTAGCTTCTGTTTTGGCTAAGTCTAACTTTGGCTAGTTAAGTCAATCCCGAGGCTCGGGGTGCCGGAAACGTCCCCGAGGGCAAAACGGTAAAATTCCCCAACATTCCCGCCTAGACTTCCTAACCTTAAATATATCTCCATATATTTATTTCCATAACATGACAGTCTAAATAACTACTTGATACCTAAAATACCCCTTACTTATCCAAAGTCAAATATTAAGCCCTGTTGTGAAATTTCCCGCTATCTAGCTCCCTAGGATCGCCTCAAGTCGCACACTGCAGATTTCCCACATAATAATGTGGTTCTCACAATTATAACATTTAATCACAATTTAACATTCATATAATCAAACAGGCATACTTAACATATAATCATGTATTTAATCAATTAATTCACACATGGACCAAATATCCACATGGTTACAATTATGTATGGATTTGACAAGCATATTGTTCAAATAAACTTCTATGTTATTCCCTATCTGCTCAGCAAACATCCTATTCACCAGTCTTTGGTATGTGGCTCCTGCGTTCTTGAGCCTAAAAGGCATTAAATTGTAGCAATACAAACCTTTATCGGTCATGAAGCTCGTATGCTCCTAGTCTAGCGCATTCATGGCTATTTGGTTATATCCAGAGTAGACATCCATGAATGACATGATACAATGCCCTGCAGTGGCATCTATGAGCTGATTGAGTCGAGGCAAGGGAAATTAATCCTTGGGACATGCCTTGTTAAGGTCCAAATAATCAACGCATGTTTGCCACTTTCCATTGGGCTTTAGAACTAGTACAAGATTGGCTATCCAATCAGGGTAGAAAGCATCTCGGATAAACTGATTTGCTTTCAGTCTTTTGACTTCATCTTTCAGAGCCTTCTTTCTATCATCATCCAAGAGCCTTCTATTTTGTTATTTCGGAGGGAAGCTCTTATCTATGTTGAGTGTGTGGCTTATAATGCTTGGGATGATCCCAACCATATTCGAGTCCGATTATGCAAACACATCTTGATTTTCGCTCATGAAATGAATTAATTTCTATTTCGCATCCTTGGAGAGGTTCTTTCCTATTTTAACCACCCTCGTGGTATCTTTCTCATCGAGCTTTATTTCCTCATTCTCATCTATTGGCCTGAGATCGACCCTTTACTCTTCTACTCTAAGGTCAATTTTTTCTTCGATTTCGAAGACAGATCCACTTATTTCCCGGCTAACGATAAGTGCCTGTGCACTTTTTAGGTTTTTCCCTCTCATGAAAATGTTATAGCATTCTCGTGGAACATGATGGCCAAATGCCTAATGGATGACACTGCCCCCAACCCAATTAAGGCTGGTATCCTGAGTTGTAGATTGTAGCAAGATGGGGTGTCCACCACTATGAACTCCATCATCTTCGTTACCAAGACTAGATAGTCTCCCAAGGTTACAGAGAGCTCAATGGGGCCCATGCTGGCAATTCCTTCCCTAAAAATATGTACAACATCATTGCACAGGCTTTCAAATCTCGAAGTGTGAGTCCCATCTTTTCTATAATGGCCTTATAAAGGATGTTAATTGAGCTCTCGTTATCTATCAGGACCCTGCACACCCTTTTTTTGCCGAGCTAGAGTGTGATGACCAGAGGGTCGTTGTGGGGAAACTGAACATGTGATGGATCCTGTTCTAAAAAAATTAATGGGTTGAGTTTTAACCCTTTGTTCATTTGGAGCTCGTGGTTCAGGTTAGTAGGGAGACCCATCTCCTATCTTAAGCTTGTTCACATATCTTTTTTAGGCATTTCTACACGATCTAGCAAGGTGTGGTCCTTCGAAAATGCTTACCACATCCTCCCCATCTATTGGCGGAGGACGATCATCCTCCCTTACTCGTGAGGTTGTATTCTATTGGGCAGGCTGTGTAAGAGTTTCCATCTGTCCAGCCGATGCTTGAGTTGGATTTCTTATATATTGTCCAAAAAACCTGATAACTCTACAAAATAGAGTTATTTTACCACTTTTTATGTGCTAATTGTTGCTTAATTCTTGAGTTTTTAATTGATTTATTAAGTTAATAAGTAATTTTGAATTCATTAGTCTTATTTTGATTTTATATATTTTTGTGTGTTTTTATAGTTATTTTGTTGTAAAATATTGTAGTTAATTATTTGAATTATTGTTGTTTAGTTTGAGGTAAAAAAATGTTGTATCATTGAAATTAAATGTTAAATATAAATTAAGTTATAATTAATATTTTCAAATAATTAAATTGATTTATTTTATAGTTGAAAATATTTTATTATGATTTATTTTATGTTTATTTTGTATGGAATTTATTGTATTTGTGGGTTTTGAAAAGAAAAGAAAAGAAAAGACATAAAGCTGAAAAAAAGAAAGAAAATGGTATTTTTCAAAAGCCATAAGCCTCATGGGCCCTGCCACCTTCTAGGCCCAACAGCCACTTGGCCCACGAAGCCCTCCCTTCAGCCATGCCGTGCCTCCATTCAGCCTTCCCAAAACATCAACCTGGCAGCAGCTTCTCCAGCAAGCCCACGGATCCAACACAGTCCACGCCTGCCTCTTCATGCCCACGCCTCACCAGTTTGCCTGCTGCTTTCCCTGCCACCAGCCGAAGCCACCAAGACCAAAGCAGCTGCCATTTCATTTTGAGCCCACAAAAAAATGCTTTTGTACCATTTGTCCCCTATGACAAAAATACCACTTTTTACCACACTTTCTACACATTTTACCCCAAAACATAATTATTACACCTTATAATTTATCCCTATTTGCCATATTATAATTAATTAAATTAATTTAATCAATTTAATTATTTTAAATTGATTATTTTAATAATCTCATTTTGGCTATAAATATGGTATGTCAAGACCATTTAGGGTGTCCACTTTTAGAGGGAGGTTACTATACCATAATTTCTACACATTCAAAACCTCTCAATTCTCTTCTTCTTCTTCTTCTTCTTTTTGATTTTTATCTATGTATTTTTAGAGGACAAATTTGGGCGTGTCTCCTCCAAATTTTCCTATTTATGTTTGTAATTTTTAGTTTGTATTTGCTATTTTAGTTATGTGTTTCTAATCTTTTTAAGATTATTAAGGTGATGATGAAACAATATGTAACTAGATAGTGTTTATTTTGTATCTTGATTTCCCATTTTGTGCAACAAAGTTTATGGAATTTTCTTCTTCAAATATATTCTTTCATCTTAAATATCATGTATTTTGGATTGTTAGCACATATTTAAACTTTGTTCTTCATTAGTGCAAATACATAATATTCTTTGTGTAAGATGTGTCATTAAATTGTACACATCCATGCTTAGAACAAAAATATTATATTTTGCCTTATAAATAATGTTCATTGATTTATTTGTTATTTTATTAGATTGATTTACACTAAATGCTTTGAAATTATAAATTTGAAAAGTGAAGAAAAATCCTATTTTTTTAGAAGTAATTTGTGCTTAAAATTATAAATCTATTTAGAAAATGATAGTTTAAATTATTTTAACTATCACTAAAACTTGGGAATCAATGTACTTATAAATATTATTGAACTTATATTTTGTGAATTTTAACCCTTAATAATCTTATTTTACCATCTTCATTTCTATTATTAATTTATATTTATATATATTGTCTTTTATTTATTTATATATATTGTCTTTAATTTCTATATTATTGTCTTTTATTTTATTTTTATTGTTACAAATTTGCATCAATCTTTGGAGCTAGGTTAGAATTTATTACTTTTGATTTAAAATAGTTTTCTCTTTTCGATTTTAGACAACTCCTTTGGGTTCGACATCCTTGCTTACACGATCACTATTCTATATGAACGATTTGTGCGCTTGCGATTTATAAATTTTTAAACATACCCGTTTTGGGTCCATCAAAACCCTTTCGAGATCAGACCTTCAATCTCATCTTTTAGTTGTCGGCACTTATGGGTGGTATGCCCTATGTCCCTATGGAATCTACAATACTTATTGGTGTCTCTTTTTGACTTTTGATTTCGCATTGGGTTGAGTTGTGTAAACGGGACCTGATTTTCATTCGCGACAAAAATGCTCTCCTGAGTTTAAGTAAGCTTGGTGCAAATGGAGAAATACTTGTATCCTTTCTTCTTTTTCCCTCCATCCACCTCTGAGTTATTCCCTTCATTTTTCTTTCTCTTTGAAGGGTTGTCTCCTGAGGGTCGAGACGTTGAGGGGGTAACTGAGGTAAGGGTTGAGTTAACATTTTTCATTGTTGTTATAACAGACTGAGGGGTCAATTTTAATGATAACCTCACCTCCTCTATATTGACAAATCTCTGAGCCCTTTTGTTGAACTCGGTTATTGTTCTTATCAGTTTCCTTTACATGTCATCCTAGATGGAACTTCGTGGAAATATTCCAGCTCATACCGCCATAAGGTGCCCATTGTCATCAACATTACAGGCTTGATCCACCTCAATGTTAAACCTCGCCAGGTAACTATTCAACGACTCCCCCGGCTGTTGTTTGACATTTGTCAAGGCTGAGGCTGAGGGTCTGACGCCTACCATGGTCTTGAATTGTTTCTTAAACTCTTTCACTTATTGTTCCCAAGATGAGATCAAATGCCTTCGGAACTTGTCGAACCAATTTTTTGGTGGTCCTGTTAGAGTTGTTGGAAATAACATGCATCTATGCTCGTAACCAACGTTGCTGGCACGCATGATTGTGTTAAATTTGCTCAGATGGTTGTACGGGTCTGAGTTCCAATCTAAAGAAGCTACATGTGGTATCTTGAACCCGTAAGGGAATGGTGTATTTGATATATGTGGAGAAAATGGCTTGAGCTCCTCATCGTAGTCGTCGGCCTTGTCCATGTTCCTTTCATCTTGAAGGAGTCTAAATGCTCTTTCAAGCTAATTAATTCTTTCCTGGACTAAGTCCACCAAAGGATGGGGTTGTGCTTGGGGTAGTTGGTTATTGTTTGTTAAAACTCTAGCTCCTTGCCCCAGTACAGGGTTATATTGGTTCCCATATATTGGCTGCACATGCTTTTTTCGGTTGTTTAGATGTGCCCATAAATCAGGGTTCAAGGGATTAGCCTGTCCCCGGTTTTGATTCAAATGATCTCGAAGATCAAAATTATTGTCATGATTCCTAGTATTCCTGGGTTCGGTATTATATACACTCATCAGCCTGGTAAGGTCCAAACATCCACTCATGAAACTAACATTTCTTTTTGGTTGAGAGGCTCAATGGTTGCGAGGTGGATCCTCCACTGGTCCCCTTGATCCAGTTGTTTGTGACCTCAACATGTGACTTCGTGCTGGTTGGGATGCGCTATGTCCTCAAGTTGCTTCTCACTTGCCCCCGTGTCCGGGTCGAGCTCTGCAGTTCCTATCTTGGTTGCCATTCCAAGAAGGTCTTTGAGGTGCTCGCTCCCCTGCCTGGTTCCTATTAGGAGCCTATTGGAGTGTCTGTCAGACCAGAGATGGGTGCCTTATTGGAGACGAAGGATGCCTTATAGGCGACAGTGGGGGCCTTTCCTTGTTGGGTCTAGAAGGCCCTAAATTGGTCCAAACTGGTTCCGGGTTATTTCTGACAAGTTCAGGGTTAGTGTTCCAAGCTGCTAGAGGAGCTCAGTTATTCCCAGTTCATGCAATTACACTCACCGTCTCAAGCATTTTAAAAAGTGTAGAAGAACACAAGATCTTTTACGTGGTTGAGCAGTTAAAATCTCCCTAATCCACGAGTCAATATTATTGATCTTGACACTCTCTCAAAGATTTTTCAGAGCAATTTGGCAGAGTATTCTTAGTACAATTTTGTGCATGACCTCAAATGAAAACTACCAGGCTATTTATAGTTCTGGTTATGAGAATATCTTCCTAGGATTCAGGGAAGTTACAATCAATTATTCAAATTTGAAATAAATGTAAATAAATACATTAATTACATAATATCTCATGATAATTGGGATTTAATATGTGATAACAACGAATCTCTAAGGAATAGGGATTTCTTAACAACTGCCATGCACAAAAATCATTGATGATCTCGAATGCAAGGTTAACGCACTTTCAAGACCGACCAAGACTTCGAGCTTGCTATTTCAGTCAACCTTTTCCTCACTTAGTGGTTTCGCCGAGCTCAATCTTCGGAGACCAATGTCTCCGAGCCTGCAACTAAGGCTTGAAAAATACCCACATGCTTCGGAGAAGATTCTTTCTTTCAAGCTTGAAATTTAAGCTTGAGCCCTTCGACTTGTGCTCGATAACCAATAGATCAGGAATCATGCCTATTTATACAAGTGTTTAGCCAATTCTTATTATTTTCGAGCTTACACTTTACGAGCCTACATTTCGAGGCTCATTTGAGCATTCTCGAAATTTGGGTGTAACAATCTATATATAACCTTTATGTTCATCAAATGGATGTCAAAATGACATTCCTAAATGGAGATCTCGAGGAGGAGATCTATATGGAACAACCTCAAGGTTTTGTTCTTCAAGGAAATGAACATGAAGTGTGTAGACTTTTCAAATCAGTATATGGTTTAAAGGAAGCTTCAAGACAATGAAATGAGAAGTTTGATAAAGTAAACATTTCTAATGGATTTAGACACAACAATGCGAACAAATGCTTATACTCTAAGACTTGTGATGACTATGTCGTATTAGTGTATCTATAAGTAGATGATATGTTGATTTTGAGTAATGACATGAGAGGAATAATAGAAACGAAGAGGTTTCTATCTTCTAACTTTAAAATGAAGACCTTGTAGAGGTGGATACTATCCTAGGTATCAAAGTTAGAAGGAGGAGTGTGAGTTTCTATTAGGATTTATGCCCTAAAAGTATGTAAAGACATTTTGTTGATTTAAATAGCAAGGACCAATTTTATTACATTTGAATGTTATAATTATTATTTGAATAATTTATATGAATATCAAGAAAATTCCATATTTATTTATGAGGATGTGATCTTGTATTCGAACGAGAGAATTAAGATCTTATACAATAAATAAAATAGTGATTAACATATTAAATTAATGAATGGTTAATAGTATGGTATACTAAGCATACAAGATGCAAGTAGTCTAGCTTCTGATTACTGATGTGAATATACATCTTGGTAAAGGTACTGTGTATAATAGAGATTATATATGACAAGACCGATATGAATTAACTATCTTTATAAACTTACCGTTTGCCATAAAGATTTAATTCTTATCATAATAGATGATCATTTGTAGATCAGTCTAACCTGACTAGTCATGTACTCTTATTTGTGCTTATTGGATTTTTTGATTCACTCGTTGCGGTTTCGTAGTATAATAAGGCTAATGACTTTTGTTTTGGAGATTCAATATTGAGAATGGCTGGGAACATGATTTACAATAATGGAATCCATAGTTTCCTAACGGATCGAATATTGGTTCACTTAAGGGTTAATTCTGGAACTTATTAGTTATTGAGCTCAAATTTATAATTTGATAATAGATTAATTATTCGCTAGTAAATTAATGGTACTTAAGGAACAAAAGGTAATCAGAAGGGTAAAATGGTAATTTTGACCAGCTCTAATTAACAAACCAATAAATGGAGGACATAACAACATTTATTGATTATATCAATGGACTATAAGACAAAACTCTTTAAATATAATTCTATAAATACTTAGAGTGCAATTCCATATTTATAGTAGAGTAATCATGGAATTAATAAATAAGATTATTAGATTAAAGAGTTTAATTAATAATTATGTTTATTGGAGCTTTGTATTATAAGTCCATGGTCCTCAGGTCACCTCTGTCCTACACTGTCAAGGGTAAGGATGTCATAAGGAATATTTGTAGAGAGAATGACTAAATTGTAAATGAATTAATTTTCGGGGCAAGAAAATAATTATGTGATAATTATGGGTAATTGATTAATTGTAAATTAATTAATTATTTAACTATATAATTTTTATTTTGAAAAAATATATGTTAAAATTAATATTAATCATGTTTGGATTAATATAAAGAGAGATTAATAATTATCTTATTATAAGATATTTATTCATTTATTTAAAAATGATATTTTAAGATAAAGTTAATTTTGAATTAACTAATATTTATTTTGGGATAAGTATATTATCTTAAATATTAATTAAACAAATATATGTGAAAATGAGGGTAGAAGAGAGAGTGGCTCACGCCACACTCACGACATAGTGAGTGTGTGGCGCTACTCTCAGGGATTCCTGTCCATGGGATTTGAATTTTGAATTTCAAATTATTTGTTTATTTAATTATTCTTTTTAAATATGATTTAAATTAATTAATTTATAACTGATCAGTTTTATTTTAAATAAAATAATAATTAATTAAATTACTTAATTTTCTTTATAAACCTGAAAAGAAGTGATACTTTTCAGAAGTTTCATGAAGAATAATCTGTCAGACTCTCTCTCAAGAAAGAAACAATAGAATTTCCTGAACCGTAAATTCTAGAAATTTCTATAGTCTATCTCTTCTCATTCCTCTCTAGATATCATGCGTTGAGTACATCTAGAGAGTCTAAATCAACATTTGAATCCTACATGCCCATACACGTCCTTGTGTGTTTGAGGATTGGCTTGGAAGACTAAGGTGTGCGCTTCCAGAAAGGATAGGAAGATCGTTGATTTATACAAAAAGATTCAAGGTCACTTGATAGGCTATGTGAGGTAATCTCTATTCCTTTTATGTGTTATTTAATATATCTATATATGTTTGTTCTTGGCTGGTATTAATTAATTTTGAAAAGATCCTATTCCGCTGCATATTCTTATTTTTCTCAATTTATACCAACAATTTCGTGTTGAGTAAAACCTACAATGTTGAGAAAGTGCTCGACAAATTTAGTCATCTCAAAATCAAAGAGGCATATACACCATTCAATTCAAACATGAAGTTTAAAAATAATGAAGGAAGAGTGATGACTTAATTGGAATATGCAAGTGCAATAGAAAGCCTAATGCACGTCGCTCATTGCACAAGAGTGGATTTGGATATGCGATTAGTAAACTTAGTAGATTTACTAGCAACCCAAGTATCAAACATTGGAAAGCTATTGAGAGAGTTCTTAGATATCTTAAGTAAAGGTACCAAAGAGTATAGTCTTCACTCTTCAAACTCTCCATAGATACTTGAAGGATATTTCGACGCTAATTGGATATCGAGAGTTGGAGATAATCTCTCCATCACCAGTTGTCTGTTTACTCTAAGAGGAGGTGCATTCTCATGTGGCTCCAAGAGACAAAATTGTATATCATACTCTACCATGGAAGCAGAATTAATAGATTTAGCGGCAATCGACAAAGAGGTAGAGTGGCTTAGGGATATGATGTTGGATATCCCTTTTACCGCGGATATGGTATCAACAATTTCAATACATTGTGATAGTCAATACGCACTTGCTAGAGCATATATCATGTGTATAATGGAAAGTCTAGAAATATTAGTCTATGACATGAATATATGAAATAATTGATTCAAGATGGAATCATATCGATCTCATATGTTAAGACAAGTGAAAAATTAATTGATCCATTTACAAAACCTTTTCTGAGAAGGTTAGTAAGTTCAACTTCAAAAGGGATAGGATTGAAACTTCTAGAATATCAGATTCACCAATGATGACAATCCAACTCTGAACTTGTATAAATCAAGGGAAAAAATTCAATGGGTAAGAAAAAATTATTGATAAGTGAATAGTTTCAACACTAAAACTTATGGTGAGTTCCATTCAAGATGGTTAATGTTGATTACTATGAGTTAGAGTTAAGCCTAGGGATTTTAATGAAGTTCAGTTGAGTGTAACAAGCATCTATAAATTTAGCAAAGAAGTTGTAAGAACTTCACCTATGTGAACTTAGAGGTGGTGCTGCCTCTCATGGAAGTTGGAGTTTCTCCCCGGAAAGTTCATGAATGGATGAGCACATGGCCATATAAGTGCTAAGCGAGAAAGTAGGAAAAAAAAAGATCTAGTGGAGGTGTGTGAGATATCATCAGTTTTATCATAAGGAATAGTTGGTTCAAGCTTTTAAGCTACCAATGATTTTGATAAGACTTTGTGGTATTTTCACTAAGATAAAGTTCAAACTGAAAGGTACTTTACTTTATGCACCAAAATTGTTTGAACTAGAGGATGAGTCTTGTATTTAACCAAGTGGAGGATTGTTATGATTGGTTAAATAAAAATTATAAGTGTTAAAATACAAGCTCGGTATAAAGACTTAGTGAATTTCACATAGTGTAGATGTGGAATTTGAGTTTCAATTGTAGGCACTTTAAAAATGTGTTTTTGGGTCCAAAGTAATACATAGACGTATCCAAGGATCCCGAAAAAGTTTGATAGTATTTGGAGCAATTTTAGGACCACAAAAGTTAGAGGGGTGGCGATGCGTCCCTTAAGTGGCGTGACATCACCAAAATGAGAAGAGCTTCAAAGGCCCTAGCAGGCAATGCATCACCTGCTAGTAGGCAACGTATCGCTTGGCAGACAATACATCACCTACATGCAGGCGATACATCGTTTGTTGTGTCCGTACATGTTACATAAATAAGCTCCAAATGACTTGTTAATTATCTCTAATCCTATTGGTTACACCTAATGACAATGCCTACACTATAAAAGGGTCATCATAGAGTTTTGGAAGACATGATCACTCTCTCTAATCTCAATCTAACCACTCTCTCTCTAGTTTCCAAGAATCTCTAGTTTTCTCCAAGAAACTCATAACGAAAGTACTTGACTTGTTTAATCTTCATTTTTAGTCTCAAGAATCAATGGTAGCTAGGAAATAGAGTATTAGGACAGCAATGTGAATCGTGTATAAGCCTTGGTTTTGTGTTTTTTACATTTGTAAAATGAAAGGCTCAAAGTAGTGGTTAAAAAAGGGTTTTGAAGGTTCATCAAGGTTGAAGAATATTATTCTACAACAAGGGTTTGCATCATCTTTCTCAATCTTTATTTAGTCTCTACCAACCATTATTTTGTGTAGATTCTAGATTTTGTGGTGGTGTTATCTCACTCTCCTCCAACATATATGTATATATATAAGTGAGACTAATTTGGTTCGCCAATGCAAAACAAGTGGTATATTCACCAAAATTATATGTGTGGGATTGATTCTTGAGACTGAAAAGTTTTATTGTGGATTACTCGGTACTGTTCATTAATGATGGGAAAGAAGTGATTACGTATTCAGAGTGTGTAGTTCAAAAGTTGAATAAGGATGAGAGAGAAAAGGAAGATATTATGTTGAAGAACCTTGCTAAGGAATAAGCATTGGAAAAGGTCAGGCACGGCCCTAAGCACAGGCAGGCTAAGCCCGTGCCTAGGGTCCCACATTTAAAAATTGAAAGACCTCATTTTTTTACTTCTATTATAATTAAACTCAAATTTAACAAAGCCCAAATATCAATAAAGCCTTAACACCTCCACCCAAATATATAATTCATTCTTATGCTCAATTGAAAAGTCCAATTTCTAATTCTCAATTCCCAATACGTGGAAGACAAGAAATGACCCAAAAAAATAATTAATATAATTTTAGAACCTTCTTTTATTCAACATTTTACGTACCACTTTTTTCTCTTACATTCCCTTTTTCTTCTCTTAAAAAATTGGACTGTGAGTTTAAAGCTTTCCCCAAAAAAATATTCAAGACATATTTAATAATAATATATATGTTGTAGTATTGTCTTTTTTTTAAAAGGAAATATATTATCTTTCTTTGAATATTATTTGATTTGATTTTAATTCATTTCATTTTAAATCTCTTATTATAGCTTTTGAAATTGGAGGTGAGGAAGTCTAATCTATCTAATTCAAGATCAAGAATTCCCATTGTTTGAAATTTTTTGAGCTTTTCTAAAGGTAAGTCATTTTGTTTATATATATTATTTTGCTTTAGTTATACATTGGTAATTATTTTTTTGAATCCCACTTAGTTATAAACTTATAATATACATCATATATACATGATTGGAACTTTGGACCCATTAATGATAGTAGATAGAGATAGTCTTGGTTGCATGATTTGAATTTTTTTCATATGTAAAAATGAGTTTTGTTTTTGTGTAAATATAGCCACTACAAAAAAAAAAATGCTTTTAATAACACCGAAAATATGTTATCAAAACATACGTAACACTTTCTGTGTGTTAAGACCGACTATGTTATCGTAGGTCAGGGTACTTTACATAACATTTTATCAGTGTTATACAGATGTATTATTGTACTGTCAACGACAACACACTTTCTATGTTATTTTAATATATAGATAAGTGTTTAATTATGTTATTTATAGTCGATTATATAACATATTTCAGTATTTATAGATTTGTGTTATACACACTTTAGTATAACACTTTTTTTGTGTTATACTACACTTTAGTATAACACATTATTTGTGTTATATAATGAAGTTTGCATAACATAATTCTTTGCATAAAAAGTGTTATTGTAATAGATATTATAACTCAATTTTCGTATTATTGTTATATTTAGATATGTTTAAATTCTCATTATATATTTGATTTATATAACACTAATTTATTCTATTATATTTTAATTTTTTTTATATAATTAAAATTAGCTTTCTAATATATACTAGCATCATCAAATGAACTTGATTTTCAAATAACAAAAAGTAAGAACATTCAACATTGAATTAACAATCCACAATTTAGTTTAAAACATTCAACACTGTCATCAACAACAAAATATTCTTTAAGTATTTAAGGAGTCTAAAAGTTACTACTTTCAACACAAAGAAATAAACAAAGTTACTACTTTCAAGGAGTCTTAAGTATCCTTTTCTACTTCGCTTGTCACATCTGCAAAATAAACAAAGAAATATTTTATTGTTATCATCTAGCATCAAAAATTACTTCAAGAAAAATGCTATGGAAATTATATCCAAGAAAGGACACCACATAAAAAATAATGGATTCACAACTACACCAAAGCAAACAAAGAAACCAAACACTAAATTATAAGACATTAGTTATTTTTTGAGTATGAAAATGTACCTCTTGGAATAACTTTTTTAGAAGGCCATGCAACTGTGGAACCAACTGCTTCTTGTATTGTAAGCATCGCATGATTAGGACGAAATAAGTAAGATTCTGGTACAATAGCAACATTAACCCATACTCTCATAAAGTCTGGTCCAAGAGGCTTTCCATGTACAATTATCTTTGGATCACTAGAATCCCAACGACCTTCAGCAGCAATTACATCTGCCCAGTCAAGCAAGTAGCAAGCATTCTTCCCTTCTGTAAAGTTATGTCTTTTTTCTAGTGTAATACTCTACTAAATTTATTTTAAAGACAATATATTAGTTTCTGTAATTGTTCTTCTAAAATGAAAATTTAAAACAATAACAACTTTTATAATTTACCTTAGGGGACTGAATATGTTTGACTGCGGTACATTGTGAGACTGTCCTTCGCTTGGTGTCACTTTACCACCAACCTAAATATAAAACCAAGATAAGTTTCATTGGAAGAAAAGAAAACTAAGGTTTATAAGTGCAAGATAGAAATACCACCAAGTGTTCTTTAAGTAGATTCATCATTTTAGTCATTTTGAGCTTCATATTATGTTGCTCTTCTTCTAACTTGGAGATCTTGCTATTACACATATTAACAACAATTAGCTTTGACCTTGTTACGCCTCTTCCTTGTCTGATTAAACGACCAGATTTTGGGTTACCAAACAATTTTGTCAAGGCATCCTCATCAGTATTGTCTGTAGTTCCAAATTTTGGGTCTTCAAGGAGAATCTCATTCAATGAACCCTGCATATAAATTAGTATAACTAATGTATGCATTATGGAAAATAAGTTAAAATTCACAAAAATTAAATGACTAATACTCACAAAAATATCAGATGCCATTGGGTTTACAGGTTCACCATTCTTCTTGGTATGGGCTCTCCGAAAAGCATCGATTCTAGATATTTTAACATCCTTGTTTTCTTTCTTCTACACAATACACCAATAGAGATTATAAAATAGAGACTACAATAATGGAAGCAAAAATACAAATAGTATAAAACTTAATTATTACCATATCATCGATTGTTCGAGCATATCCTCTTCGACTTAAGGTGTGTGGAACAGCTTTCTTTCTTCTCTCTTGGTATTTGGCCCTTATATCCTATTTAATAAATAAGTAAAAGAGGCATAACTATATTTAATTTAACACCAACAGAGATAAAAGAGGCAGCCAAATCACTTCTTACATCATATTTCTTACCAAATGTTCTTTACTAATTTTTTTGGCAACAAATGCTCTCCATTCTACATCACTTTTTATGCAATCTGGCTTTAAGGCTAGTCGTTCACTCTCATTTTTTGCATTGATAATATCCTTTACAAGTCTAGATTTCCCAGCTCTCCATAGTTCTGTCATCATTTCAAAGCACATCTTTTTTTTCCAATCATCATGTAAGTCATATTGTGCCTACAATAGAATATAGAATAACATATTATATGTATAAACACCATTCCATAATTCAAGTAACTCATCAATTAAGGGCTCTAAGTAAAAATCTATGTCATTCCCGGGTTGTTTAGGTCCAGGAATCAACATAGATAGAAAGGTAAATTCATCCTTCATGCACAACGCAGGTGGCAGATTATATACAATGAGCATTATAGGCCAAAAATTATACGTAAAACTCATATTTTTGTAAGGATTGATCCCATCAGCAGCAAGTCCTAATCAAAGGTTGTTAGGTTCAAGTTGAAAATCTGGCCATCTCTCATAAACTGCATCCCAAGCCTTTGAATCTACTGGGTGTCGCATTTTCCCTTCTGTTCTTTTATTGGTTGAATGCCATTTTAAGCTTAAAGTCGTCTCTTCTTTCCTAAACATCCTTTGAAACCTTGGTATAATAGGAAAATATCTCAACAATTTTGCAGGCTGCCCTTGTAGAATCTCTTTTGTCTGTTCATTTTGCTTCCATCTTGGATATTGACAAGTGGGACATACTTGGGCATCAGCATTCTCTTTTGTATACAAACAACAATCATTGACACAAGCATGGATATGCTTATAGCTCAGATCAAACATCTTTAGAAACTTTTTAACTGCATACATTGATGTCAGTAGGAGATTATCTTTCGACAACATTTCTTTGATCATCTCCAACATCTCACTAAAGCCAACATCTGAGATTCCATGCTTTCTTTTTAGATTATACAGCCCAACGATAGACAAAATTTTTGTATACTTTGAACAACCTTCATACAATGGAGATTCAGCTTCCGCTAATAGACTCTGAAAATCAACATCATTGTTATTGTCACCAAAATCATTGGCGTTATTTGAAAATACTCCCGCTGCCCGAAATAAATCATATTCAAAACTTGTGTTTGTCGTGCTGCTTTGGACTGGATCTTCCCCATGATGAAACCATGTTTTGTAAGATTGTTCCATGCCCCACAAAACTAAGTGTTCGACAACTTCGTCTGAAAGTTGAAGTCTTAGATTGTGACATTGGTTGCATGGACAAAGAATCTTGGCTGGAAATCCAAGATTCGTCATGGCTATCTTAACAAACTCTCTAGCTTTTTGCTCATATTCCACCGTTGCTCTACAATTTTAGAGCATACGTCAATAATCAAGCACTGACACTTAAACTTATACCCAAAATAAACTATATGATTTTGGTTACTAACCTGTTAAGATGGATCCAACTTTTATCCATCTCCAATGAATTTGTATTTGATGTTGTTCTCTTAATAAAATCTTGTTTTTTGTTTGGGTTTAACAACTGTTAGACAAGACAATCACATTATTTGCGGTTGTAATATCAGGGTCATGACAAGGACATTCACACACATGTTTTTAAAAGAAAACATGCCTTGGTTGAATTTCAGGTCATCTTAAAAGAGAATTTCAGGTCATACCAGTTAAAAAGATCCTTTTCTTCAGTTAAATATCCTATATTTACTATTTATCCTATGAATGATTAAAAGTGGAAGAATTCCTTTATTTTTTTGGGGTTAGTTATAGAAGAAGAAGAAGAAAAGAAAGGTCATTAAGTCAATGTTGTTTAATAGAGAAGTTGACCATATTGTTATTTTCGACCTCAATTGTTTTGTGGGTTGTAAATATATCAATGAAAAGGCCTATTGGGCACTGGCCCTTTTAATTTGATTAAGAAAGAAAGGGATATTATGTCTAGTGGGCAGCAGAGTCTACATCATGTGCTCTTCAGAACTTGTTCCTTGGAGATCTAAAACTCCTCTAATTTATAGAGCTGTTCCAAGCTGGTAAATACATTTAGTGTTTTTTTTTTCCAAAATTTAGCTTATAGGGATAGATATACTTTTTAATATAGAAGAAAGAAAAGATGAGATAGTATTTAGGAACATGACTGGGCCTCTAGTTAGTTTGTCAAAGTTTGATGATTAATGATGGATATTCATCATTTTGATGAATACATTCTGGTGTATATTTAGGTCATTTAGGCTTCAAGCTAGTTTTATACACAAGTATACAGGTTATTTAGGCTTCAAGCAAGTTTTATTTATAAGTATATTTGGGTTATTGAAGTTTAAAGCTTTATCTACTGGACTTGATTCACAGTGTTAACCTTGTATTTTTTTTTCAATGGTGCTTTTGTAAGAAATATTTTCTGTCCCTACTTAAAGATTATTTGCCGCCTAATTAAGTTTTGGTGCATCTTTCTAGGTTTATTCGGGTGGAATTGTTGAAAGAGAAATTGTTAGAAAACAACAAGGAGATTATTATGCTTGTTTTAGTTTAATTTTTGGTGTACATGATATCATTTGTCAATAGAACAAACTGATTTTGTGTACATCATCATCAATCTTTTACTTTGTTTTTCCTAGTGCTCATTATTCTAAGCTCTTTCACAGATTCATTGTTAGCTTTGAGATTTCATATGCTTATACTTGTGGTAATGCTAGTGAAAGCATGACTTCTCCAAAAATTGTAGTCTAGTGAACTAATAATCAACTTTTTTGTGCGCAGAAATTCCTTTCTTTTCAGCATTGTCTTACATAATTACTCTATATTTCTTTTTACTGATAAAGAGACATTTCAACTCTAAGCAATCTAAACTATCTTTGTGAGTAAATCTTCAATATTTTGTCCAACTTTGCTTGATGCCTCCTCACACAGCCAAGATTCTGTAGTGCTTTGTTCACTTACAATGCTAAAAGAACAAAATCATGTCAATATTCTTTCTTGGATTTGATTACTTATAGACTATTATGTATGCAATTGAAATTGATCAATCTGTCACAAATTCTATGATTTCATCTCATTTTTCAACTTATCCAGACAAGTGGAACAACATTATGTTGCTGATATGCTATGATCTACCAAAAGAAAATTGGAGTTTTGTGTTTTCATCATATAGAACTGTGGTCATTTATGTTCTTGATTGTTGGTGTATTTCAATGTTTTATTGGCATAGAAGATTGAGATCAAAGCATAAACTCCCAAGTCATGTGGATCAGTAGTTTGAAATCAACCATTGATTTTTTATAGAAAGAAGTACTAGAAGCTTAGATACTTTAGTGGTGCATAACTAGAATGACTTGAAATATTAGTTTATGTGTTATTTATTTAATTCTAAAAATATACTGCTACTCTGTATTTTTATAAAGATAAGGAGCTTCCTAAGGAGCTAATCGATTTAAGTGGTACTCTTCATTGTCAGAAAAGACACTGGTAATATCAGAGATGACAAGGAGTCACTATATTATAAAATATATTACTTAACACTGGGCTTAGCAATGATGAGTGACAGAGACATTTGAGGTTTCATAGATTGATGCCCTCTTAGGATCTGTGGGGTCTTATGCAAGGTCACTGATATTTTGTGGATGGGCATTGCATTCTGAATCTGTTGGTATGGACAGTGAGGTGAACTGAAGTTGACACCCTACATAGGCACTGTGTGTTTCATGTGTAGTTGTTTTGTGGCTGTGCATATTTATTTGTTTAAGTCTGGAAATATACTAAACATGGTTATGCTTAGCTTCTTATAGATAAATTTGTTACATGGTCTATGTGGTTATATTTTTATAAAAGTACGACCAACTCGATAGTAAATTTGTGTTTATAAAGGGCAGACTATGATGAGATAGTTTGATTAGTTTTTTAAAATAACTTTTACTTAGCTTAATAAGGACATGCTATTTATTCCCGAGCTTTTTTGGTAATTTCTTATCATAAAATTGAACTTTGCTTCCTAGTCACTCCCTTGATATTTTCTTATTTTTCGAAAATTTTTCCTTCAAAGTGGTATGGACTATTTTGGTAATATGGGAGGTAAGTAATGTTTAACTGGAGAATTCTTTGGTGCTGATAAGGATTGGTGAAATGTTAAAGTATTTATCATTGTGGCTCAGGAAGATTGTGAAGGGTTGACAATTCTTGCTACCAAAATTTAATTGACTAGTACCTTATATTTTTACTTAACTTATGTTTATGAAGTCTACAATGATGCTTCATCAACAAGTTTTGAGCTTCTCTTTCTCTTGCACACATATGAATATATATGATTACTTATTTTTTTAATTCAACTTTATTAAATGTTAAAGTTAGACAAATATATGCTCATGTCCATGGTTTATACCTCCATGTCCATGTGCATGTGTTTTCTGTGTTCTCCTTTTGTCATTCATCTTAATATCTTCTAGGGTGGAGTAAGTTTTCATTATATGTTACTTTGCATCGATATTTTTCTGGAAATTTGTTGTCTTTCTTTTCTGTCGGTAGATTTTCTAATTTAATCTTTGCTACATTCTTGTCTTTTTTATTTTTGCAGGTAACTGACCTGCACCGACACAAGATTGATCATATTACAATTCCTTTCCCAAGGTTGAGTTAGATTGAGAGGCTCCCTTTCCCAAAGATTGCCAAATTCTTCTCTAAGTAAATCTCATTCTCTATCTACAATATCTTCCCAACCTAACAACCCAGACAACTTCTAACACAAGTCTTTCTTATTGGAGGCTTATCTAAATGCTTATCTAGTTATCTTATTGGAGGCTTATCTAAACACAAGTCTTGACCACCATTTTTTGTTAATTCAGCTGGTTTATTTTCTATCCATTTAATAGTCTCTAGTTCAAGAGATTCTAGTGTTGTTTTTAATTTAAAAATCAGATTCTAAAATGGTAGCCACTAACTAATTGGGTTTGGATCAAAGACAAGATTTTAGCTTGGGTTGTGGCAATTAAATCTAATCTATACATATGGAAATAATGAAAACAATATGACTAAATGAAAATTTTAATCTAATATATACATATAAAAGCTTACCTAACCATCTATCAATACCAAGACAAAAAATTCAAACAACACACAATAAGTTTTCTTCCTTATATCACCGTAGCACACAAACAAATTTTCCAGAACCTACTTCTCTAATACACACAAGTTTTCAACCTTCCGTTATCACCGTAGCACACAATTTTAATCTCAGAACCTACTTCTCTATGGATGAATTTTTAAGATATTCAAACTCCTCTAACATTTTTAAGATATTAATAATAAGAGTTAAAAGAACAAATTCCGTACCTCTTGCAAATTACCTTTGCAATGCTCCTTGCTAATTCGATCCCCAACCTAAAGAATATAATCAATACTTAAAAGATTAATACAAAATTAAAATTTGTCAATAGATATTAAAACAGCCTTTGAAATCCAAAATTTATCTAATTCGATCTTTGTGTATCTTTTGATTGCAAATTGGTATAACTACAAGAAGGCAGTAGGTCCTGCCAAATAGGAATCTAACTAATCTTTCTCTTTCTGTTTAGTTTTTTTTTTTTCTTTTCAAAATGTTGATTTTAAGGTATTGTTCTATTCTCATTATTAGTACTTGTTTGTAAATGTTGTAGAAGATGTCATGCTTGTGTATTTTCATTACAGAGTTCAAGTGTTGGTATTGAATTTAGTGTTTGTATAAAAGGTCAAGAGAGGTTGGTGGTGAATTGCTAATGTATTTTTTAATATAGTTTTCTTGAATATTTTTTATAATAATGTTTACAAGTTGTCAGACATTATATATCAACTAGCTACCACAAGAAGGCCCTCATAATAACTACACTTGAAGAACCCAACTTCAAACAAAACTTGAATATTTATGTTGTTTAAATATAACAGTTCTTATATATACTTATATATATATACTGAACAAAGTTCTTATATTCTATGATTTTTTAAAATATTGTTTGATAATTAGAATTATGTGTTTTTTTTAAATATTAATTGCTTTTCTATATTATAAAAAATACTTTTGAAAGAAAAAAAACTTTTCAACACTGAAAAAAAAATTGAAAAACAAAGTCTAAAACTAAAGAGAAAAGTGAGAATATAAGCAGTAAAAAAAAGAACTTAGAAGTGATATTCTAAATGGACTGGTAGACATGGAGAAACAAGTTATAGACTGGTAGACATGGAGAAACAAAAGTACTTACTACTTCTAAATGGAGGGAAGCTTCTTGGTCTGACTCTTCTAGGACAAGTCACCCCAAATTTATGTCCTGTTCAGCCAGATTTCACAGACCAATCATAATTACAATTTAAGTACAAATTAAGTTACAAACTCATGCATCACAAAAAATATATTGAATATAAATCCATATACATATATAATTGATAAATTACTACCTGTTCACGTGAGATTTTGGTCCCAATGAGCCCAGGTGTGACAATTGTTATGCCAATGATTGAACCAACTTCATTTCTCAGTGTCTCACAAAAATGCTGCCTTGCTTCCCTAAGTATATATAACAGAGAATACTATAATTTACACAAAAAATAGGGCATTCTACAGTCCCAAACATTAAGCAAACTCTCATATAGATTAAAGACCAAACATATTGGTAAGAGTATCACATGCACCCAAACATTTTTCATGGACAACTTCTCTGTTCTTATATCAGATAAAGTATAATAAAATGGTTTAAATTGAGGAAAATGGATTGACAATATATCAAGAACAAACTGAACAAAGTTGAACATGTTTAATTATTGGGATAAACTACCATCCACCATTTCAGATTCAACGTTCTCATTTTTCAAGGTTGAACATGTTATCCTTCAATTAGATTATTTATTAAAAGAACATATTCTAAAGCAAGTGAAAGATGTTTGAGAGAAAAGATTGACATAATAATATAGATATGTAGAACACATTACATGACAAGGACAATGCTTATTTTGTTAAACATACATTGTTAATCATGTTTCTTATTCTTTAAATCTTTAGCTTCTGAGAAATGGAGGATAGTTTGCCATGCATTTCAATTTGATTTGTATTGGAAGTCCCTGCTTTTGGTGCTAAAGAATATGTAGGATCCTTTTGTAAAGCTGTGATGGGGAATGTGGAACAGGTTGCAGTGTTAACATGGCTACTGGAACCTGGTTAGGCTAATTTTATCTCAACTATAACCATCCGAAGACTCGTAGATGATTGAGCTGAAAATACTTTTGGCAGAGGACTTCCTGAACTGGAAGTAGTGAAAGGAGGCCATATTTGCAATGTTGAAGTCTAACTTAGAAGAATGAAACAGAACAAAAGGAAAAAAATAGAATGCGAAAAAGATGATGGAAACCATGGTCGCTTTAGCTATCTATCCCCAGATTGATCCACTGGATTGATGAATTATATTTTGCTCGGGGCTACAACTTAATCTCTCTCAACTCATTGGAGGATGAAGGCTACAACTACAAGTCTTCAAATGGCATCATAAAGATTACTAAAGGCTCACTGCTAGTTATGAAATGGAATAAAGTAAATGGATTGTATGTGTTAGATGGGTAAACTGTATCTATTGCTGAAGCTGATGCTATTAAAGTTCAAGAAAATGAGATGCAACTATGGCACCAAAGGATGGGTCATATAAGTGAACAAGGCTTAAGGGAACTACCTGGCTTTTGCTAATATATAGATATAGACTTCCTCTTAAGCTACTAAATATCTAGTGATCTGGAGGCTGAACTTAATTATCAATGGAATGCACAATTTACTTAATGATTGTGAAGTGTAATAAGTTCTGACACCATAATACAAAAACTATGTATTGGGTCATCCCATCAAGCAAAAGTAACAAAAAATGACCTAATTAGTTCCTACACTGAAACAGATGATAACTAGAACTTCTGACAATTGAAAGCAGATAAACTTGAACAAAAATTGCTTACCATAACAAGCTAGTGCTCCAGCTAATAAAAGCATTGCTCCTGCAAAAACCTCTACATATATTAAAGATATTAGAATTAAGTTATCAGATATTAAAGATATTTTTTAATACTTGATATTTTTTAAAATATGATATTTGAAGATTTTAATATCTGATTATTCTATGGATTTTAATATTAAAATTATTTGAAATTTGAAAATTTGACTAGATATTTTTATGGATATTTGAATTTGTTTAATTGTTTAAGATATTTTTTCAAAAACAGCAAGTGATGTTTGTTTAAAATTTATAACTGGTTAAAATTTTAAAATATCACATTTTTCAAACCAATTAATAAAGTTTTTTTTAATAAATGAGATTTAAATTAACTTTGATTAATTATTGATAAATCCGACTTAAATTAAATTAATATTTTTTCAAAATGACTTAAACTAAGTTGATTGTTGATAAATGAAATTTAAATTAACTTTTGTTAATTGTTGATAAATTTCATTTAAATTGACTTTTTTATTTTTGCAAAAATTTAATTAGTTTGAATTTTTGGATAAATTCTAGAAAATTAATTGTGGTATTTTTTGAAATGAAATAAATTGTGGTATTTTTGCATAAATTCACATATTTGCTTATATAGTAATATTATTAGGCTCATCCTATTATAACATGTCTGTTTACATTATTTGTTGTATTTTTGCAATTGGGCTTAGATGCATATAGTGGCACATATGTTTTCTTAATATATGGATTTAGCTAAATAAAGCATTCATAAAAGGGTAGTTTACATAAATATGGGAAAAATATATATATTGGTTTCTAAAGTTATGGTAAAAAAAATAATTATATAAAATATGGTAAGTTTTGCAAAAAAAAGTTTGAAATATGGTAATTCCATAAAATATAAAAAATAAATTACCATAAACTTAATTACGCAACTCTCTCTTATTTTCTCTCTTCTCCCCCACGATAACTCTCCCTCTTCTCATTTCTTTCTTTCTCCTCCCTCATTCAGTGTCCATCTCAGATATCTCCCGGTGATGCCACCTCCGCCGACGACGACGACCTGGTTCTTCTTCTTCTTTCTTTCTTCGTTTTCTTCTTCTTCTTCTATCTTTCTTCTTCTTCTTTTTCTTTCTTCAAATTTGGTTTTCTTCTTCTTCTTCACATCTAATTTTGTGCTTCATATTTGATTTTTCTGGGTTTTTTTTTTCCAAATATGTTTAAGTAACCAGGTACCATGACGCTTGATTCATTTTATTCATATCTGATTTTTTTAGACCTATCTGTAACTAGTTACAATAACTATTAATTTAGATTCTTTTGTTTAGATTTGATTTTGTATACACACCTCACTAAGTAATCAAGTACCATGGCAATTGGTTCTTTTTTTTTTAGATTTGATTTTTTTCAAACCTCGCTGTAACCAGTTACGATTACGATTAGTTTAGATTTTTTGTTTGAATCTTATTTTTTTCCAAGTTTGGCTAAGTAACTAGTTACCATCACAACTCTCTCTGTTTTTTTTCATTTTTTTCAGACCTAGATGTAACTAGTTACATTCACGATCGATTTAGTTTATTTTTTTCATATCAATTTTTTTTTCCAAATCTCACTAAGTAACCAGTTACTACAACACCACTTAAATAATAAAACTAATTTTTATAGTTGTAACCGATTACCACACATCACAAAAAAAAATGGACAGTGACATACGATTATTATCACAAAAAAAAAATCAAAATTGTTTTGATAGCGGTAACCAGTTACTGCGGATAAAATATTGATTGAAAAAGATAAAAAAAAATGGAAGAAAAGAGATTAAAAAGTATGGTGATGAATGTCTCAGTTTTTTCTTTCAAAGAATTATGTAAAAAAATATTTTATCAAATATAAATGATAAAAATTAAACAAATAGATTAAAATTATAAAAATAATCTCAAAATATATCAAAAATAGGTACTAAAAAAGTATAAAAGTATAAAAGATAAAATATGGTATACAAATAAAGTTTTACAAATATATGGGGAAAAAACTCCCATAAAAATGTAAACAAAAAAAATATGCCATAAAAAACTTTAAAAAATGTCATATTTTTCAAAGTTTATAAAAAAAATCCCATATTTGGTGTAATTTCCTCTTCATAAAATTATAGGTTTTATTTGAGCCCATTAGAGAATGTAAAGTTTAAATTAAATTCCTCTCTTGTGGGTGGTTATGCTTGTGAAGGCCCATTAGCTTTGCATGACTATAGTGAGCCTAATCAATTAATAACAATTAATAAAACGAATGTTTAAATTTCTGTCTTTTGGACCATGTATGGAAGTATGGAGGCCTTAGTAGTGGGAACGACATACTGGACCCAACCCTCCTCCATATAAGCCCAATTGTTAAGGCCCATTTGCCTGAGTTTGACTTAATTGAATAGGTTCATTATAATAGTTAAACATAATATTGATTAGCAGCAAATTAATACTAATATAATTGAATTTGTTTCAATGTGACACTTTAGAATTAGTAGAAGATTATAGGACTTTGGTTTTAAAAATTCGATTTTATAATTTTTTGGAGAACCATAACATTAATTTTAAAAAATTAATAATAAAAATACTATTTTTATAATGAGCTTATTTTAAGAATTATATTCAATCTCCACCGTTAGTTTAACAAGACCAATAGCTTAATGGGGCCTCGAGACGCTTTTATTAATCCCCTACGAAAGGTGTTCATTAGTTATTTTGACAATGTTAGATTTCGATAGATAGATAATTATAGGTCAAATTCTACAAGACTCACCCCTACGGTGACTACTAGGACTAAATCTATTGATTATCGAAACCGTGGGTCTGGCTCAAAAAATTTAGGATTTTGTTTTCTTATTTTGATTGAATAATAGATTGTTAATAATGGTGCCCATTATTAAATGAGTTTACAACTCTATTTAACTAATGATATTTTTTGACTCTCGCCTACCGAGACAACGATATCATAGAATAGTTAAAATACCTAAAGAAATAGAGATATGATTATTTTGGTATTTTTTCCATAACTTACATATTTATGGTATATGTTGTGCTATTTCTTGAAATTAGAGTGAATAGAAGTTCTATTGAGCAAAAGTTATTGATTTCTATTTTATTGATAATATTTAGTTTTAAGTATGGTTGTGTCTACTCTCATCCTTTCTCAACTTTCTATGGAGATACTCATTGGAGAAAACTTCCTTAAGTGGAAGCAGAATATCAACATAGTGATGATTGGTGACAACTATAAGTTCTTCATGACTAAGGAATCCCAGAAGTTCCAACTGAAGAAGCTCCCAAGTCTGTAAGAGATAAATATGAGTGTTGGCAGGCAGCTAATAACAAGGCACGACACTACATGTTGACTAGTATGGTCGAAACTCTCAAGAAAAAGATGGAGACTATCGAGACGGCCTACGAAATCATGGATTAGCTCCAAGAGATGTTCCGTGAAAAGTATGTGCAGACTCGTTTTGAGGCCACCAAGACATATGCCAATGCTCGGATGGAACCGTCTCCACATGTTCGTAATCAACTCACATATGGTCTGACGCAGATCATGAACGAGCTTCAGACTTTCGAGTCTATAATTGGTGGACCTAGTAAGGAAGGAGGAAAGAAGACTACTATTGTTGATGCTGATCTAGCAAACCAAGCTTTGTCTTCGAAAGCTGGAAACAAGAGGAAAGATGGACAAAACACCAACCCCAAGGCTGCAAAGGCTGCAATGACGAGTGCACAACCTAGTGGACAGATGCCTAAGGGGAAGAAAAAGAAGAACAAGAAAGGTAAAGATAAGTGCTTTCACTTCAATAAGAAGGGGCATTGGAAACAGGATTGCCCCAAGTTTCTAGCAGCGAAAAACAAAGGTAATGATTATGGTTCATTTATCTTAGAAACATGTGTTTTAGAGAATGATAAATCCGTTTGGATTATTGATTTTTGATCTACTAACCAAGTTTGTAACTCTTTACAGCTTCTTGAATCATGAGAGGAAGTGGATGAAGTCGGCTTAATGCTTAGAGTTGGGAACAGAGCACTCGTTATGGTCCAAGCTAGAGGAAGAGCTCGCCTACAGTTCAGAAATAAATACTTGATTTTGAAAGATCTATTTTTTATTCCCGATTTTAGTAGAAATTTAATTTTAGTTTCCATGTTGCAATTAAAACAATTTGTTATGACATTCATAAGTTCTAATACATCTATTTCTTTAAATGGATCACAATTGTGTATTGCATGTTTGGAAAACAGGGTTTATATTATGCGACCTAATGAACCCCTCGCTCTTAACTATGATTTATTCAAAGTAGCTAAACCTAGGACCAATAAACGTCAAAACACGAATAATGATAACATGACATATTTATTGAATTTGAGACTAGGCCACATTGGCTATGATAGAATTCAAAGACTTGCAAAGGACGGGCCTTTGAGGGAGCTCACCTTAGATTAATTACCTGTCTGTGAATCTTTTCTAGAAGGAAAACTGACGAAGCGTCCATTCTCTACAAAGGGTGATAGAGCCAAGGAACCACTTGGACTTGTTCATTAAGATGTTTGTGGACCTTTGAATGTACAAGCTAGGGATGGTTTTGAGTATTCCGTCACTTTTATTGACGATTACTCTAGATACACATGTATTTACCTAATGCATAGGAAATCAGAAACATTTTCAAAGTTTGAGGAATTCCTAGCTATGGCTCAGAACCAATTAGGTAAAACATTGAAGATCTTTCGATCTATTAGGGGTGGAGTATAATTTTGATATGCAGTTCCAAGATAATTTAACTTAACATAGGATTTTATCACAACTTACTACCCCGGGTACTCCGCAACAAAATGGTGTAGTAAAATGCCGGAACAGAACTTTATTGGAAATGGTTAGATGCATGCTTAGTTACTCAAATCTGCCAACTTCATTTTGGGGACATGCAATTTAAACTGCGAATGACATTCTAAATGTCATACCATCAAAATCAATCCCCAAAACACCTTTATAGTACTCGAATGGTCGTGAACCTCGCTTACATCATTTTAGAATCGGGGGGTGTCTCGCCCACATCCTGCGGAAAAGGAAGGAAACCTAGATCTGCGAACCAAAGTTTGCATGTTTTTTGGCTATCCTAAAGGCACCCGGGGTGGACTTTTCTATAGTCATTCAGATAAGAAAGTGTTTACTTCTACGAATGCTATTTTTCTGGAAAATGACTATGTAACGACCCAAAATCACTAATATGGCTTAAGAGCCTTGATTAGTGTGCCGGGAGGGCATAATTGGTTTGCGTGTGAATTTATTAGTTTAATGCATGATTTTATGATAATCATGCTTGCATGATTTTATGATAATCATGCTTGTATGATTATATGTTATATTTGTGAGAACCACATTATTATGTGGGTAAATCTACAGCATGCGACTTGAGGCGATCCTAGGGAGCTAGTTAGCAGGAAAGTCACAACGGGGCCTAATATTTGACTTGGGGCAAGTGAATGGGTATTTCGAGTACTAGATGATTATTTGGGTTATTAGGTCATGGAAATAAATAATCGGAGATATATTTGAGGTTAGGAAGTTTAGGCGGGAATACTAAGGAATTTTACCATTATGCCCTCGGGAAGTTTCCAGTATCCCAAGCCTCGGGATTGGTTTAATTGCTTACGGATAGATAGATAAAACTTAGAAAACAGTGGAAACTCAAGAAACCGACTCTTTCCTTTCTCTCTCCTTCTCTCTTCTTCTCTCTCAAGGAAATCCCTGAAAACTAAGGGGGTTTGGTTGGGAATTCAGAGGTTTAAGCTGAGGAATTGGAGGATTAACTCAGTGGAAGCTAGGGAATCAAACTAGAAACTAAGGTAAGCATTGAATTTCATTTTGATCAGTTGATTACGAGGTTTTGGGGCTGAATTCTAAGAGCTCTTAGGTTCTTAATTTCAAGGTTGAATTAAGGCAGAAAGCTTGGGAGTTAGCTCAGAATTTGATTAGAGAAGTGGTTCTGCAGTGAAGGTAAGGTTGAATTTATGATCTAATGTTTGAATTTTGGGGATTTCATGGCTGGTTTTTGTGTTCTTGTGCTTTTTGGTTTCAGAAATTAAAATGGGATTTTGATGAGTTTCTAAGCTAGGTTTTTACTGGATTATGTTGCTAGAATCATGTTAAAAGTTTTGTGATCAATGTGTTTAGGAATTAGGACGGTTTTGGGTGATTTTGAGCAAGGTTGGGATGTTAAAATTTGTGGATTTTCTGGGCACGAGGGGTTGAGTTGCGGCCCTGCGGATCAAAGAAGAGCCAAGGAGGCTCTGTAGTAGGGAAGCGCCACGGCGCCACAGGGCTGGGTTGCGGCGCGTGTCTATGATCAGAGAGGCCTAGCCTCTGTTTTAGGGGGCGGGCCATGGTGCAGGTTTTTAGGGCCGCGACCCTTAAGGGCATTTTTTGGTTATTTGAAGGTTTTAAGCGCGGGAACCTAATGTAGGGTGCTTGGGATCTATTCCACCACCGTGCTTGGTGGAGTTCGATGTCCCGGAAGCTAGAACTTCCCCAAGAAACCTTTATTCAAATATTAATGGAATCCTTTATCTTGGTTGTGACTAGGTAAAAGATAGGGCCCGGGAGGCGGATCGTGCTCAAGGGGCATTTCTCGTAGTCGTAGCGTTTGGAAATTAAAGGCAAGAAAACTACCCCCGGTTGTGGATTTATAATGGGACTAAGGGTTCCCTGTTTTGTATGCTTAATAGAGGATGGTATTATGCCATGTAAATAGTAGAAAAATAGCTTAAGGGTGCCGGAGTTTACACTAGCACACAGGGCGCGGCTCGGCCACTGGTAGCTGAGGACAGCTTATTATGCACTGAGCTCAGTTTAAGCAGGACAGAGTTAGTGGGGGTAAACAGAGGGTGTGACCTAAGGTGTCGACCATGATTATCATATGACTTGATTGTTATTATTGATTGGTGGATTTGTCATGATGAATAGCTGAGTATTAATTGGTTGAATCATTGGTTGTATCTACGTTCTATGTGATTAGTGTGAAATGTTAAGTATATGATCAAGCTTAAAGGGTTATTAAATAGTTATCATTGTTTGTTATATAATGTGATGATTTCTTGCTGGGCCTTGGCTCACGGGTGCTTCGTGGTGCAGGTAAAGACAAGGGAGAGCTTTATTAGCAATGATTCGGAGAGCTCTGAGAGCAGAATGTACATGGTCACCTGCTCAATGTGGCATGCTGCCCCTTTGTCACACCCACATTAGGCCATTTTGTAAGTGAGCATGCCTTGGTGCTTGATCATTAGTCAAGTCTTGCACCAAGCAACTTCATGGGATAGGGTAGTGGCAGTTTTGTAATTATGCATATGTCTCCCAGACAAAAATCATATATGTTACTGGGAAGACCTTGTATCCCTAGAAGGCTCCTTAGGGGGAGGTGACCTGGTGACTTAAGGAAGCACCATGGCCATCAACAGATAGGGCCCCAAGCTGTGTACTCCCTTGCCCTATCAAGGCTATATATTAATAAAATGATCTGTATCCATACTTGCCCCTGTATGCTCCCTTGTTGCTTATGTGTTACTTGTTTATTATCTTCGTTGGGCCACTGCGTGCCACTTATCTTGTTGTGTGCTTTGTGTTGTGTGGACGTTCCCAGAAATGACTTGCTCTGTGCTTGCACATACTTCGTTATTTCTCGTTGCATGTCTGCGATGTGTATATGGTTAACCACTGAGTTTTTTTCATGCAGGTGTGTGTTGTAGGCTGACTTGCTAGCTTGAAGTGTCTACAAGTGTCGCACGTTCCGTCTACTTGGAGTACCCAAATAGCTGGCCTGTGACACTCAGCCGCCACGATTGAGGAGGAGACAGGAACAGGAGAACCATAAACGTCTGTTTTGCCCTTAGAGTGGCTAGTGGTAGTTTGAACTCTAGAAAAATTGTAAACTGACTTTTAAACGTTGTTCCTTTTTGGGATCCCATGTGTAAATTTGTTTAGTTATATGAAATGTATCTTTTGAGACCAAAATCTTTTAACCCCAGCATATTAATGGTTTCAGTGACACGTTTTTAACTAAATTACTTGATTACCAAGTCCCGCACCTTTATAAGTACACAATGTAGTGGTCTTGGCTATCCAGGGCGTTATAACTTGGTATCAGAGCATCCTAGGTTTAAAGGTTCCTAAGGATCGGCTGGACATGTACATTCGTTGCTAGAGACAAGCTCAATTCAGGGTTTGGTAATGTGTATATGTGCTTATATGCTTGTATGCCTGGAATGAGTTATGAATGTTGTTATTTATTGGATTAATAGGAAGCATGAGATACTGATAGGGCCTGGCCCTTGACTGCTGTGTGAAAATGTTGAGGCATGCTTATTAGCATTTTCGTGCATGTAAAAGAATATTTGAATGATTAACTGCATATTGTGTATGGATGGATGTTTATATCTTAGTTGTTGTCTAAAAATGTTGGGGCATGCTTATTAGCAATGCCGGTGCATGTGGATAAATGCCTATATCTTGATTGTTTGTGATTGGTTATGTTCCTTTGGCAGATATGCAAGCACGATTACAGAGCCAAGATGAACATATTCGCCTACTACGACAGCAGGCTTCAGCAGAGAGTGCTACACCTATTGTGCCACCTGTAGTGGCACCAGTTATTCAGCCAGCAGAGGTTGGGAATAGATGGGAGCCATTGTATGAACGATTCCGAAAGCAGTATCCCCTAACTTTTGAGGGAGGACAAGATCCATTGAAGGGCGAACAGTGGATGACTATGATTACTACTATTCTAGACTTTATTAGGATAGAGGGACATGACAGAGTGCCCTGTGCCACATATATGTTGAGAGAGGATGCCCGCATTTGGTGGGAGGTGGCATCACAGACCAGGGACGTCACTGCTTTAAGTTGCAATGGATTCAAGGACTTGTTTAGCCAGAAATACTACAATGTTTCCATCAGGGCAGCGAAAGTTAATGAGTTTGTGGGGTTGGTTCAGGGCAGTATGACTGCAACTAAGTATTCCCTAAAATTTGATAGGCTTGTAAAATTTGCACCAGACCTTGTGCCTACTGATGCAGCCAGGCAAGACAGGTTCATTAGGGGGCTTAATGCTATGATAGCCTAGGATGTTAGGATCACAACGGTACCTGGGGGAACAACTTATGCCCAGGTCATTGAGAAGGCTCTTACCGCTGAGGAAGCGAAGAAAAAGATTTGGATGGAAAGTGCAGTGAGGCGCAAGGGTCGCAGAGTGGTGCCTCCTTTTGGGTCAGGTAGGGGCGAAGGCCCCAGTGATTTCAAGAGAAAGACTCTTGGCACTTCGACCGCTGTTGGTCTTGATAGGAGGGGTCGAGGTGGTCAGGGTAGCCATCAGGGCTGCAGTGAGCCATGGAGGAGTTATCCGGAGTGCGCGAGGTGTAGAAGACGCCATCAGGGTGAATGTCGTGCCAAGGCTTGCTATGTGTGTCGAATGGTGGGGCACCTCAAGAAGGACTGCCCAACAGTGAAGAAAGGGGAAGCTAGAAAGGTGGACAACTTGACTCCAAATCGAGTGTTCACCTTGACACAGGCAGAGGTTGAGGCTAGTCCCTCGGTAGTGACAGGTCAGCTTTCTAGCACTAGCTCTCCTTTTGCTATATTGATTGACTCTGGTGCTACACATTCCTTTGTTTCTAGTAAAGTGATTGATAGACTATGTAGACCTAGTGAGTATCGAACTGCGGGGTTTGGGACTTTATTGCCTACTGGGGAACTGGTAGTTTCTAGGAGGTGGATTAGGGAACTACCAGTGATGGCTAATAGTAGGGAGCTTTCAGTTAACTTGATTGAGTTAGATATGGAGGATTTTGACATGATCTTAGGGATGGATTGGTTGGTCAGGTATGGGGCTACTATTGATTGTAGGAAGAAGATGGTGACTTTTAAGCTTGAGGGCGAGGATCCTTTTGTCTTCGTGGGTGCGGTATGTGGATCCCGTGTACCCATGATATCAGCTTTGAGAGCCACAGACTTATTACAATGTGGATGTATAGGTTTTCTGGCTAGTGTGGTGGACACTACCAGAATGTTTCCAGCGGGGCCGTGAGAGACCAAGATGGTTTGTGAGTTTTTAGATGTTTTCCCAGAGGAGCTAACAGGTTTGCCACCGCGCAGGGAGATTCAGTTTGTTATTGAGTTAGCACCGGGGATAGAACCAGTATCAAGAGCACCACATAGGATGGCACCAGCAGAGTTGAAGGAGTTGAAGATACAGCTACAGGAACTTCTACATTTGGGATTCATTAGGCCTAGCTACTCTCCATGGGGCACTCTAGTGTTGTTTGTAAAGAAGAAAGACAGAACTAAGAGGATGTGCATAGACTACAGGGAATTGAATAAGTTGACCATGAAGAATAAGTATCCTCTACCAAGATTCGATGAATTGTTTGATCAATTACAAGGAAAAACGGTGTTCTCAAAGATTGATCTTCAATCTGGTTATCACCAGCTGAGGATCAAAGATGAGGACATACCGAAGACGGCCTTTCGAACGCGGTATGGGCACTATGAGTTCTTGGTCATGTCTTTTGGTTTGACCAATGCCCCGGCAGCCTTCATGGATCTGATGAACAGGATTTCAAGGATTTCTTGGATCAGTTCATCATTGTCTTCATCGATGACACCTTAGTGTACTCCAGTTCAAAGGGAGAGCACGAGCGACGTCTTCGACAGGTATTTACAGAGGTTAAGGGAGCATCAGTTGTATGCCAAGTTTAAGAAGTGTGAGTTTTGGTTGCCATAAGTGACTTTCCTTGGGCATATAGTTTGCGCAGAGGGGATTAGGGTAGATCCGTCCAAGGTGCAGGTAGTGAGATATTGGCTGAGGCCAAGGAACGCCTCAGAGGTGCGGAGTTTCCTTGAGTTAGCAGGTTATTACAGGCGATTTGTAGAAGGATTCTCAAAGATTTCTTCACCAATGACAGAGTTGTCACGGAAGAACTGGAAGTTCATTTGGTCAGAAAAGTGTGAGGAGAGTTTCCAATAATTAAAGCGACGACTTATTACTGCACCTGTACTAAGTCTTCCTTCAGAGGAATGAAAGTTTGTGGTATACTATGATGCTTCCAGGATGGGTTTAGGTTGTGTGTTGATGCAGAATGAGAAAGTTATAGCTTATGCATCACGGCAGCTGAAGGAGTATGAACAGCGGTATCATACCCATGATCTAGAAGTGGCAGCCATGGTTTTTGCACTGAAGGTGTGGCGGCATTATCTTTATGGGGAGAAGTGTGAGATATACACTGACCATAAGAGTTTAAAGTATTTCTTCACCCAGAAGGATCTGAACATGAGACAGAGGCATTGGTTAGAGTTGGTTAAGGATTATGATTGTGATATTCTTTACCACCCAGGGAAAGCCAATGTTGTAGTAGATGCATTGAGTCGGAGGGGCTCGGAGCAGTTATTTAGTTCTATTCAGATCTCTATAGAGTTAGCATATGAGATGGCCAGGGCAAAGATAGAGCTGGTGGTGGGCCGGATGGCCAATATTACTTTGTAGTCGACCCTGCTAGAGTGGATCAATGAGGGTCAATTGGTAGATGCAAAGCTACAAGAAGTTTGATAGATTGTCTTAGCAGGGATAACTAAGGATTATTCTACTTCTGAGACCGGTATGCTTCGATATCGGGGGCGGATTTGTGTTCCGGCAGATGAAGGGATCAGACGAGAGACACTGGACGAGTCTCACACTACGCCATACTCACTTCATCCGGATACCACAATAATGTATCAGGATCTACGGACATTATATTGGTGGCCCGGGATGAAGAAGGATGTGGTGGAGTATGTGGCCAGATATTTGACATGTCAGCAAGTGAAGGCTGAGCATCAGCGACCAGTAGGATTTCTTCAGCCTTTGGCTATCCCAGAGTGGAAGTGGGAGGACATTACCATGGATTTTGTGGGGGGTTTACCCAGAACAGTAGGACTTCATGACTCGATGTGGGTGATAGTGGACAGATACACCAAGTCAGCACATTTTATACCAGTAAAGTCGACTTACACAGTGGAGCAGTATGCAGAGTTGTATGTGAGGGAGGTAGTTCGTCTCCATGGGGTTCCTAAGTCTATTGTATCTGATAGAGACCCTATCTTTAACTCTAAGTTCTGGGGAGCTCTGCAGAGAGCCATGGGGACTCAGTTGAAGTTTAGTACAGTCTTTCATCCTCATACTGATGGACAGTGTGAAAGGACGATTAAGGTGTTGGATGATATGCTTAGGGCGTGTGTGATTGACTTCGAGGGATCTTAGGGTAAGTATCTCCCATTGATCGAATTTTTGTATAACAACAGTTATCAGTCCATGATTGGAGTGGCTCCTTATGAAATGTTATATGGGAGAAAGTGTAGATCGCCCCTTCATTGGGATGAGATGGGTGAGAGGAAATACTTGGGGCCAGACATGGTTCAGAAGACAAATGAAGTTATTGAGAAGATTCAAGCCAGAATGATTGCTTCATAGAGCAGACAGAAAAGCTACACTGATCCCAAGCGTAGAGACGTCGAGTTCCAGGTTGGGGACCACGTGTTTCTGTGAGTTTCACCACTACGAGGGGTGAGGAGATTTGGAGTAAAGGGAAAGCTGAGCCCTCAGTTTGTTGGACCATTTGAGATTCTAGAAAGGATTGGGCAGGTGGTTTACAGGATGGCCTTGCCACCGTCGTTGTCAGGAGCTCATGATGTGTTCCATGTTTCTATGTTGTGGAAGTATGTTTCGGATACGACGCATGTGCTCAAGTACGAGGATTTGGAATTACAGACAGACTTGTCCTATGAGGAGCGACAAGTTCATATTTTAGATCAGAAGGACAAAGTTCTACGGAATAAGACGATTCTGTTAGTTAAAGTATTGTGGAGAAATAGCAAGGTCGAGGAAGCGACCTGGGAGTTTGAGACGGTGATGCGGGATCAGTATCCCAAGTTATTCAGGTAAATTTCGAGGACAAAATTCTCAGTAGGAGGGGATAGTTGTAACGACCCAAAATCACTAATATGGCTTAAGAACCTTGATTAGTGTGCTGGGAGGGCATAACTGGTTTGTGTGTGAATTTATTAGTTTAATGCATGATTTTATGATAAGCATGCTTGTATGATTATGTGTTATATTTGTGAGAACCACATTATTATGTGGGCAAATCTGCAGCATGCGACTTGAGGCGATCCTAGGGAGTTAGTTAGCAGGAAAGTCACAACGGGGCCTAATATTTGACTTGGTGCAAGTCAAGGGGTATTTTCGAGTACTAGATGATCATTTGGGTTATCGGGTCATGGAAATAAATAATCGGAGATATATTTGAGGTTAGGAAGTTTAGGCGGGAATACTGGGGAATTTTACCATTTTGCCCTCGGGGACGTTTCCGGTATCCCGAGCCTCGGGATTGGTTTAATTGCTTAAGGATATATAGATAAAACTTCGAAAACAGTGGAAACACAAGGAACCGACCGTTTCCTTTCTCTCTCCTTCTATCTTCTTCTCTCTCAAGGAAATCACTGAAACTAAGGGGGTTTGGCTGGGAATTCAAAGGTTTGAGTTGAGGAATTGGAGGATTAACTCAGTGGAAGCTAGGGAATTAAACTAGAAACTAAGGTAAGCATTGAATTTCATTTTGATCAGTTAATTATGAGGTTTTTGGGCTGAATTCTAAGAGTTCTTAGGTTCTTAATTTAAAGGTTGAATTAAGGCAAAAACCTTGGGAGTTAGCTCAGAATTTGCTTAGAGAAGTGGTTCTGCAGTGAAGGTAAGCTTGAATTTATGATCTAATGTTTGAATTCTAGGGATTTCATGGCTGGTTTTTGTGTTCTTGAGCTTTTTGGTTTCATAAATTAAAATGGGATTTTGATGAGTTTCTAAGCTAGGTTTTTACTGGATTATGTTGCTAGAATCAAGTTAAAATTTTGTGATCAATGGGTTTTGGAATTAGGATGGTTTTGGGTGATTTTGAGCAAGGTTGGTATGTTAAAAATGGTGGATTTTTTGGGCACAAGGGGCTGGGCCACGGCTCTGTTCTAGAGTGTCGCGGCCCTACGGAGCAAAGAAGAGCCAAGGAGGCTCTGTAGTAGGGAAGCGCTGCAGCGCCACAAGGTAGGGCTGCGACGCGCGTCTGTGATCAAAAAGGCCTAGCCTCTGTTTTAGGGGGCGGGCCACGGCGCAGGTTTTTAGGGCCGCAGCCCATAAGGGCATTTTTGGTTATTTGAAGGTTTTAAGCACGGGAACCTAACCTAGGGTGCTCGGGATCGATTCCACCACCGTGCTTGGTGGAATTCGATGTCCTGGAAGCTAGAACTTCACCCAAAAACATTTATTCGAATATTAATGGAATCCTTTATCTTGGATGTGACTAGGTAAAAGATAGGGTCCGGGAGGCGGATCGTGCTCAAAGGGCATTTCTCGTAGTAGGAGCGTTTGGAAATTAAAGGTAAGAAAAATGCTCCTGGTTGTGGATTTATAATGGGACTAAGGGTTCCCTATTTTGTATGCTTAATAAAGGATGGTATTATGCCATGTAAATAGTAGACAAACGGCCTAAGGGCGTCGGAGTTTACACTAACGCACAGGGCGCGGCTCGGCCTTTGGTAGCTGAGGACAGCTTATTATGCACTTAGCTCGGTTTAAGTGGCCCGAAGTTAGTGGGGTAAACAGAGGGTGTGACCTAAGGTTTCGACCCTGATTATCATATGACTTGATTGTTATTATGGATTGGTGGATTTGTCATGCTGAATAGCTGAGTATTAATTGGTTGAATCATTGGTTGTATCTACGTACTATGGGATTAGTGTGAAATGTTAAGTATATGATCATGCTTAAAGGGTTATTAAATTGTTATCATTGTTTGTTATATAATGTATGATTTCTTGCTGGGCCTTGGCTCATGGGTGCTTCGTGGTGCAGGTAAAGGCAAGGGAGAGCTTAATCAGCCCTGATTCAGAGAGCTCTGAGAGCAGAATGTACATGATCAGCTACTCAGCCACCACAGTTGAGGGGGAGACAAGAACAGGAGAACCATAAACGTCTGTTTTGCTCTTAGAGTGGCTAGTAGTAGTTTGAACTCTAGAAATTTTGTAAACTGACTTTTAAACGCTGTTCCTTTTTGGGATCCCATGTGTAAAAGTGTTTAGTTATATGAAATGTATCTTTTGAGACCAAAATCTTTTAACCCTAGCACATTAATGGTATCAGTGACACATTTTTAACTAAATTACTTGATTAGCAAGTCCCGCACCTTTATAAGTACACAATGTAGCGGTCTTGGCTATCCAGGGCGTTACAGACTATGTCCAAAACTTCAAACCGCGCAGCAATGTAGTTTTAGAGGAGATGGTTAAAAAACTGACTCCAACCAGTATTCCATCATCACCAACACAAGTTGATGATGAAATTTGCACTCTTCATGTACAACCAACGCAAGTCGATTTAAATGAAGAAAATACCACTTTTCCTGAGCAAACAGTCACGGAACCTCGTTGTAGTGGGAGGGTTTCTAGGCACCCAGTTTGCTATGGTTTGGATGGTGAAACCAATATGGTTGTTGGTGCCACTGGTGATGATGATTCGCTGTCTTTCAAACAGACAATGGCTAGCCCTGAAAAGGAACTATGGCTCGAAGCCATGAAACAGGAAATGGAGTCCATGTACTCAAGTTCTGTCTGGGATCTTGTGGAAGCACCCAGTGACTTTAGGGCCATTGGGTACAAGTGGATCTACAAGAAGAAATGAGGTGTTGATGTGAATATCAAAAATTAAAAAGCTTGATTAGTGGCAAAGGGTTATACCCAAAGAGAAGGCGTGGACTATGAGGAAACTTTTAGTCTGGTAGCCATGCTCAAGTCTATTTGCATCCTCCAATCCATAGCAGCTGATCTTGACTATGAGTTCAGGAAAATGGACATCAAAACAACTTTTCTTAATGTGAAGCTTGACAAAGTCATTTATATGGATCAACCAGAAGGATTTAAAGTAGCTGGACAAGAAGGAAAAGTTTGCAAGTTGAATAGGTCCATTTATGGACTTAAGCAAGCTTCTCGTTATTGGAACCTTAGGTTTGATGAAATAATCTAAACCTATGGCTTTAAACAAAATATTGATGAGCCTTGTGTTTACGAACTGAAGGCAAATCAAATAGTTGTATTCCTGGTTCTTTATGTAGATGATATCTTAATTGGAAACAATGTTAAGAAATCGTTAGATGTGAAAAATTGGCTGAGCACTCAATTCCAGATGAAGGATTTGGGTGAAACAAGTTATAATCTAGGTATCAAGATCATTAGGGATAGAAAGAACAGACTCTTAACTCTATCTCAAGCAGCTTACACTGATAAAGGGCTTGAACGTTTCTCAATGACAAATTCCAAGAAAGGACGTCTACTGTCTCGACATGGAATTCATCTTTCAAAGAAACAGTCTCCCCAAACTCCTGAAGAGGAAGATGCAATGAGAAAAGTTCCTTACGCATCTACAATTGGAAGTCTTATGAATGCTATGTTGTGTACTAGACCAAATATTTGTTATGAAGTGGGAGTAATGAGTAGGTATCAGTCAAACCCAGGACTGGAACATTGGATAATAGTTAAGCATATTCTGAAGTATTTAAGGCGGACTAGGGATTATATGTTATCTGCAAGGGTGGTGTTCTGAACCTTGTAAGCTACACCGATTCAGATTTTTAGACTAATATCGATGATAGGAAGTCTACTTCTGGAATTGTTTTTACTCTTGGGGGTGGAGCTGTGATATGGATAAGCGTAAAACAACCTGCGATCTCAGATTCCACCATGGAGGCTGAGTACATAGTTGTGTTTGAAGCAGCTAAGGAAATAGTCTAGCTAAAGAAGTTTTATTCAGATCTTGGTGTTATTCCAAATATGGATTAACCGCTTGTGTTGTTTTGTGACAACACAGAAGAGATAGCGAATTTGAAAGAACCTCGAAGTCACAAGAGGAGTAAGCATATAGAAAGGAAGTATCACATAATTCGAGAATATGTGGCCAGGGGAGATGTGAAGGTTATGAAGATTGCATCTGAAGACAATCTTGCGGATTTTTTTACAAAGACACTACCACTAGCTACATTTGACAAGCATATCAAGGAAATGGGATTATAGTGACGTAATCACAGTGGAATATAAATATGATTATATGTTCAAATAAGTTAGTCCTAAGATTAGTCAGCACACAGGATTTACACTGACTTGCCAATCTACGATATGATCTACTTACACATTGTAGTGTTATGCCTTTCCAAAACATTAGCAACATAGATAAGATCATATGTATTTGTTACATTAGATTGGACCGATAATGACAATATATAGGATAAGTAAACATACCGTTATTATCTATTCTAGTCATGTAATATAGTTGACCATAGGTCAATTCAATCTCAACTCTGAGTGGTTAGTATTCTAACTGATTGTATTATTTGACTTGTTTGTTACCAGCTTACCCTACGGACTATCCCATACTTACATCTTGGGAACTCGGTAGTATAATTGAGTGGGAGTGTTAATCATAGACATGAACATCTATAGCTTCTTATGAAGAAGTAAAATGATGGTTTCCTTTTATTTTGGTTCAAGGTGCTAAATGATGGAGATCTCATTTCAGTAATTAATATTAGTTTACTGAAATATCATTTACAAGGAACTAAGTGTTTTAAGGATAAAATACCATGAGGGGTATAATGGTATTTTAATCCCATCTCATTGTAGACCATCTATAGAGGATTGAGTGACAATTATGGTTGTAACAATGGATAATTAATAATGTATCTATATTGCTTATAGAGCGTTTTATGAATTCAAGAGTGCAATTCAGAGTCTTTAGTGGAGTCATGAGGAATTAATAAGTTAGTAAATGTATTTGTTAAAATTATGATAACTTATTGGAGCTTGATTTCATAGTCCCATGGTCCCCACTGCACCTTGGATAAAATCATCTAGATAGTCTCAATTAATTGATTTAATTATCAATTAAAATTATCAAAGTTAACCAGGTCAATTTTGGATAGTTACTACGAGCTATACAATTTAGAGAAGAAAAGAGATTCTAGAGCAGCTTTATTAATTAAGAAAAATTGGTGTCTAAATTAATAAATAAGTTTAAATCAAGGTTCAAATTCTAAATTATTAATTTGATGAAGGATTTAAATAATTAATAGAAAATAATAAAAATCTTGATTTTAAGTCCGACGTGCTTATAATTAAATGAGAAATTTCATGGGCCTAAAGCCCATGAGAATTTCGACCTAATGGATGATATTATCTATTATTTTATTGATTTTTTAATTAAAATAAATGGCCTAATTGAGCCTATAAAAGCAATGCTAAGTGAGATTTGAAATCAGACGATTGAAAGACTAGATGATTGAGAAGATCTATTCTTGATACTCTAGGTTTTAGATTCTCTCTAAGCCTCAATATTCTTTTATTTTCTCGTCTCTGTATCTATCTCATGTGTTGAGAATTGCCCACTCTATTCCAGGTGATTCTAAGGATACTTTGGAAGACTGTGAAGAAAATTGAAGATCGGTTCAATTTCTTGGTGATACTTTACAATACAAAGGATACAAGGGTTAGAGAAACTAAAGGAAAGACTAATACATTCCGTTGGGTATAATGTAAGTGTTCTTATCATTATTTTTGTTTGAATGCAATTGTAGAAACATGTTCTAGGTTGTCTTGTATTAATGTGGTTTATATACGATTTACATGAAAATAATTAAGATCCTGTATAAGTTTTCCCAACAATGAAAACCTCAATTATTAGTATAGTTAAAGAGGAAAAATATTTTTCTGTGATACTTGATTGTACCCGAGATGAAAGTATTGAGGAGCAAATGTCTCTTCTGTTAAGATGTGTGAATGTTTCAGAAAGTACAATATTTAATGAAGAATATTTTCTAGAATTCATTAATGTTAACGACACATCAGGGCTTTGGTTGCTTAACAAACTTCTACATGTGTTGAAGACTTTTGAACTTGATGTTGGTAATATAAGAGGAAAAAGATATGACAATTGATCTAACATGAAAGGGAAAAACAAAGGTGTACAAAGTAGACTGCTTGAAATAAATCCTAGAGCATTTTGCACTCCTTTCTGATATGGCTAATTGGGATCCTAGAGCTATGTCTTTCTTTTGTGTGTTACAATGAATATACACATTATTTTCTGCTTCTACAAAGAGATGGAAAGCATTATAGATCATGGGAAGGTCTCACAGTTAAGCCATTGTCAGAAACGCATTGGGAGAGTCATGTTGAGAGTGTTAAAGCAGTGAGAAATCAAGTTTCACAAATATTAGCGGCTTTATTTAACTTGGCAAACAATAGCAAGGAAGATGTGAAGACGAGAAATGAAGTTGAGACCTTTGCACTTTACAATATTCGAACTTTTGAATTCTTATTGAGCATGTTTATTTATGTTGTACCCCAAAATAAATACGAACTGAATCACTCAACATTGGGTACAACTTGTAGATAAGTGCATGAAGAAAGTGTACACATAGAATATCTAGCTAACTGTAGAGTGAGTAGCTCGAGTTCAACTTGACAACTTATGACAACCAGATAATCTTCAGATTTCCTCTTGCACTGACAACCTAGTTCGAGATGTGTGATGGCCATATCGCCTTTTTCAAACTCTAAACTTAGCCTATGTCAAGATAGGTTAGTCCTAGGCATGTAAATGGGGTGGGTTTGCCCTGGCCGAATCGGGTCAGGTCTGCCTTGACCCATTTAACATTTTTTTTTATTTTTAAAGAAAATTTGAATTATAATTAAATTATATTGAAAGTAAGAAATGAAATTCTAAATAGTATATGCATTATAAATTATATGACCCCATTTCAGTAAAAAAAGATTCCAAATATAGATTATCTCATTTGTAAAATCACAACATACCTGTATATTGGTAATCCATTTTTCTTGACTAAAGAGAAAAAAAATACTAATATAAAAGGGTACTAGAAATACATATAAAGATACCTCACTATTTTAGAACGAACACTAAGACATCCTATAAATAGCAATGTTAAGAAAAATATATAATTGTTGCATATATCTCAAAATAGAAAAAAAAAAGTTTCCGGGGCGGAGCCGTCCCGCCCTGCTTGAATCAACAGTGGGGCGAGGTAGCCCCACCCCGCTTGAATTAATAGTGGGGCGGCGCCCCGAATTCTGCCCGTTTTTTACTGGGGCAAAGACTCCCCATTGAATCGAGGGACCTAATTTAGTCCTGTGGCATTCAACTCGAAGGAAGTGACCAGTTCACAGATGCCTCGTCATGACGCAGAGTGAATGATCCCAAAAGGCTCGGAGATTCCTTATACGCTCATTAATGCCCAGATTTTATTGCACATTTATTACCCGAGATAACAGATGAAAATTCTATAGGCAATCATATCCCTTTGTAAATGGAATGTTATCAAAATTTATTATTTACCATATTTATGCACGCAGCTACCCAAAGCAGTCTAGGAAAACCCTTTATAAAAACCAGGGGAATGGATAGAAAAAAGGATCCGATTCAATATTTATTGAAACTTTGATGAAATTGTCAGGAACAATTTCACCCAAAGCCCCAAAGAGATTAATAATATTATCTCGTGGACTAGGTTGTTTTTAACAACTAAACCACGTAAAAGTATGAGTGTTTGTGATATCTTTCATTTGTTCAATCACGGTTTACCAAAAAGCATGATATCTCCATTGTCGGATTTCTTAATCCACTATTGGAGAAACACCACGTCAATTGATTGGTTCATTCATTGAGAGCTTATTAGTGCTTAATCCCCCATGCAAGTATCACCCAAGACTCACCATGGTGGTCACCTAGTCTATGCGTGACAACAAGACGGAACAACCTGATGATCAAGATGTGCACCGTGCAGTCGTTCCCGCTGAAGAAGGCTCAATTACTCAACGTCGTTCTAGATAGCAACATCTGGGCCAAGATGACACTAGGAGCTCGACATCACACCCACTAAATCCCCTTTCGAGATATTTGACAGCCATCGAGATGGAAAATGCCCAGTTAAGGAGCCATCTTGCTAAGGCTAACAAGAAGATTGAGGAGATCTTGGCTTGATTACCCCCTCCTTCAACCGATGTTAACATCAGAAGGAGGCAATGTGGGTCCCATAGGTCCTACAGGAATAATCGACCTAATCCAAGTAATTATGTTGGAACTGCAACTCCGAGCTCCATACCTTCTGAGCGGATTCATCGAAATACTCAACCTACTAATACTCATAAGAATCATCGACCTGATGTCAGTCAATATGTTCAAACTGCGACCCCGAGCTCTGTGCCTTCTGAGCAGATCCCATGGAATGCTCAGCCTAACCGAACATGGCGAGTTGGGATCAATTCGAGGAGGTGAAACACCCCAGCGAATCCATCTATGCCAGGGCCAGAGCCTCCGACACAGAGAAATGAACCGATCCTACCTCTAAACTAGGAAGTTAGGGTAGATCAGGGACGGGCTAACCTAGTGTGCCCCGATGGAACAAGGATAGCTTTGCCAATAAGACATCTGTTATCACTGGTTTGACATCCAATGCCACCTCGCCCATATAGGAACACTCCAGCTCGAGGGGATAGCAGGAGAAATCCTCCTCCCTTAGAGGAAGTCTATATCCCATGGTCTCGCGCTAATAATTCAGGTCCTCAATCCTAGCCACGGGTTGTAAGCTTCGCTAATGGAAGTCACTGGACGGAGAGCCATCGCGGAGGCAGGCATGAGAGTGACCTGAGGAATCACTTGAGCTCCGCACAAAGTCTTCGTTCTAACCCACATCCTGACCTGCAAGATCATCTAAATTCACAAAGAAGATATCTAGTTCGCCATGATGATTTATGTTATACTCAGCCCAGTGGAGATCCATCTATCGTACACTACAATGGAAATGCTCCACCTAATTAAGATCAAGATTGGAGAGAAAACAACCTATCTAGCGCGTACAGTAGGATGGGGGATGATAATCAACTCCCAAATAACCTATACGCTAAGGATCCAACCTTCAAGCGGCTGGCCTTAATGGAAGAATAGATGAAGAGACTCCTATCTAGAAAATGAGTCCATGATTGTGATTCTAATGAGGAGCTCGAGCCTTTTGCTCTTAACATTGCAGCATCTCCGTATCCTGTTAGTTAGGATGTCGACCATGCCTGCATATGATGGAAACACTGACCCATCCAACTACCTTGGGACATTCAAGACATTAATGATGGCTCACAACGTCGGGTTTGACTTAAGATGTGTCTTGTTCCCTGGAAATTTGATCGGATTGACCAGATTATGGTTCAACAAGTACAAAAAAACATTCAGTCACCTCGTGGAAGAAATTTTCTTTCGAATTTAAGAGACAGTTCCAAGCTTCAAAGTAAGCTCGCATTGAGGCTTATTCTCTGGCTAACATAAAACAACGACCTGGTGAATTCCTAAAGGCATATCTGAACTGGTTCACCAATGTAGTAGCATGAGCTAGGGATGTTGATGATAGTTCCAATCTCATGGCAATGAGGACATGGATCACAGTAGGATGAGATTTATGACAAGAACTCCAGCAAAAAGGAGTAAAGAGTGTAGATGAATTCCTAGCTCAGGCTCAGGAATGGATAAATCTAGAGGTGGCATGATTTGTTGTCGCATGAATCAGCCAGATCCCTATTTAGCCCGCTGGAGCAGTGGCGGATGTTGTAGCTACGGCTTAACCCACTACCAAGAGTAACAAGGAGGGGAACAATAAGCCGAAGGGGACAGGTGAGGGTGACCATAATGGAACCAAAAAGAACAAGACCGGAGAAAAGTTCAAGCCCATCTACACCACCTACACAGACCTGACAGATACGCAAGTGCATATTTTCCTTGCGAACTCTAATCACCTTCCATGGAAGAAGCCAAAGCCTTTGAGGCACGAGAGGGCGAAGAGAGACCCCGCCAAATTATGCCAATATCGTAATGACATCAGTCATAATACTAATAATTGTCATCAGCTAAAGGACGAAACCAAGTAGCCCGAAACCAAGTATGCCCGAAACCAAGTAGTTCCCAATCAGTCAGTCGGGCAAAATATTCATCCAGATCTAAAAAATTTGGTCGGTCAACCCTGGGCTCAAATAGATCAGGGGAACCATATCATCTCCCCTCCAATAGAAGAAGGGGGTATAAATGCAATTTTGGGACAACCCGTGCTGATGACTTTTGAGGCTATCACCTCAATCTGACATCTAGCGATGAAGTTCCCCTTGACCTCAAATATGTTTATTATAAGAGGAGATCAACTCACTACCAAAGAATGCTATAGCATTGCTGTGAAGTGAAAATCACAACCCGGGCAACAAGCAATGGTCGCTATTAAGGGAGGAGAGAAGCCTTGGGTAATAGAAATTGCCCATTGAGTGGAAGAACCTCAGGAAGGAGGTAACGAGGTTGCCCAAGAAGACGACATTGATCCAAGATTAGGCGAAGATAGGTCTGAGCTCTAAGTGCTGGAAGAGCTTGAGGAAATTTATATCGACCTAGAAGTACCTTCATGGGTGGTAAAAGTTGGAGAGAATCTTGGAACCGAAAGAAAGAAGGAACCTAGACGTCTTCACCTTGTCACATGAAGATATGGTGGGAATCAGTCCGAATGTCGTAATGCATACTCTGAATCTGGACAGGAATGTGCCTATAAAAGTACAAAAATGAAGGCTTTTGGGGAAGGAGCAATCAAAAACTTTAGAAGAAGAAGTAGCCCGCTTACCTAAGTGTAGATTCATCAGGGAGGCTAAATACCCGACCTGGATTGCTAATCCTATTTTGTTCCCAAAACCCAATGGAAAGTGGAGAACTTGCATTGACTTCACTGACCTCGAAGAATATTTTGGCGTGTTAAGGAAATATGACATGAAGCTAAACCCTCAGAAGTGCACCTTTGGGGTTTTGTCCGGAAAATTTTTGGGCTTCATAGTCAACTCAAGGGGGATAGAGGCAGACCCAAAGAAGATCAGGTCATTATTAGAAATGCCCTCACCCAGGTCACGTAAAGAAGTACAGAGCGTAACTAGGAAAGTAGCAGCCCTAAACCGCTTCGTTTCAAAATCAAGTGACAAGTGTTTCCCGCTCTACATCTTTTTCAGCGAAAACAAAAACTTTGATTGGACTGAAGAATGCGAACCGACGTTTTAGAATTTGAAAACTGAGCTGGCTGAACCCCCTATACTATCAAAATTGACAGTTGGAGAATGTTTGCTCTTATACCTAGCCATGACAAAAAATGTGGTTAGCGTCGTATTAGTGCGAGAAGAAAATTGGGTGAAAAAACTGGTGTACTACATGAGTAAAAGGCATCTGGGAGCTGATTCCAGATATCCTATAATAGTAAAACTCATGTTCTGCTTGATCTTGGCCTCGAGAAAACTCATAATGTATTTCTAGTCCTACACCATCCACGTCTTACCCTATAAACCTTTAAGGCAGATCTTACAAAAGCCTGAAACATTGGAACGTTTGCTTAAGTGGGCCATCGAACTCAGCCAGTTCAAGATATTGTATATGCCATGCTCAGCGATCAAGAGTCAAGTGCTTGTTGATTTTGTGGCAGAAGTCACAGGTTTTCAAGACCAGCCAATGAAAGAACCAGTGCAAGAGTTGTGGAAACTCTTCATTGATGGATCAGTTAAAGAAAATAGATTCAAAGCTGGGATAATTCTGATAACATTTGAGGGACTTCGATTCCATAAATCCCCAAGGTTCGGGTTCAAAGCATCCAAGAATGAAGTAGAATATAAAGCTCTATTGGTAGGATTACATGTGGCAAAGGAACTAAAAGCAAAGGCAATCTAGTGTTATAGTAATTCTCAACTCGTGGGTAATAAGATATTGGGGGAATATTAAGCTCGAGGTATCAAAATGGCGGCTTATCTAACTAAGGATAAAAATGAGTTGTCTGAGTTCAAGTTCTCCTCTATAGAGCAAGTGCCCCACGACCAGAACTCAAATGTTGATGCCTTAGCCCGACTTGTCACCACCAAAGAAGAGGATGCATTAAACGTGGTCTAAGTATATTTCTTAGAACAACCAAGCATAACAGAAGAGCTAGTTGAGGTCAAAGGGATTGACACAAAACAAACATGGATAACCCTCAAGTCCCATGGTATGTTACGATTGAGGGAATTCTATACTGACGAGGGCATTCGCTACCCCTCCTACAACGTGTTCTGCCGAAAGAAGCACAGACCATCCCACAAGAGATACATGAAGGATTCTGCGAAGACCACGCTGGGGGAAAAATTAGCTCTAAAGATATTAAGGCACGGCTATTTTTTGCCTACGCTAAAAAAGTATTAGACCTCATACATAGAGAAATGTGACAAGTGCCAATGCTTTGCCACGGTTGCTAGGACAATGCTCATGGAGTTAACCATGATTTCATTGCCTTGGCTAATTGCAATATGGGGGATCGACTTGATTTGTCCATTACCAATAGGAAAAGGAGGAGTTCACTATGTGGTTGTTGCCATCGACTACTTCACAGAGTGGGTCAAGGCCGAACCTCTGACGAGCATAACCTCGAAGAGAGTCCTGGATTTCGTCATAATGAACATCATATGTCGTTTTGGGCTCCCGAAGAATATCGTGTTTGATCACGGAACTCGATTCGATAGTGATCTTTTCGCAAACCTTTGTGAGAAGTACGGCATAACCAACAGTTTCTCTTCAGTGGCGTATCCATAAGCTAATGGGCAGGTCGAAGCTGTAAATAAACCCCTAAAGGCGAGTTTAAAGAAACGACTATATAAAGCCAAGGGATTATGGCCCGAGCAGCTCCCGCAAGTACTTTGGGCCTATAAGACCTCACATCACACCTCCATGGAGCATACCCCCTTCTCTTTAACCTTTGGAAGTGAGGCTATGCTCCCAATTGAAGTGCTAGTGATGACAAATAGAAGAAAAAAACCTTCGTTCAAGATCGAAACCAAAAATTGCTCAATGCATCTCTGGATCTGATCAAAGAAAAGTGAGAAGAGTCACAATTACAACTTGCCCATTATCAGCAAAAAATTACCCATTAATTTAACTCAAAGGTTAAAGGACACAGACTCAAACTGAGTGATTTAGTGCTGCGAAGGGTGTTTTTGGCGAGTAAGGATCCTAAAGATGGTGTTTTTGGACCAAACTAGGAATGACCATACCAGATCATGGAAATTTTATGAGAAGGAACATTCAAACTAGCTCAGTTAAATGGAGAGTTGGTTGGACAAACTTGGAATGATCTACATCTTAAAAAAATACTATATGTAATAGGACGACTTTGTTAATTTTTGATGTTTTCAATATTTTTCCGTGTAAGGCTTATTTATAAAATTCATTCTATTTAAATAATACGGTATCACTACGTGTTTATCTTATTCTCGCGATGTATCATGTACTCATTTTGTAAAAGCAACCTAGAATACCCATAAATTCTGATCGTTTGGGGGCATATAACCCTCAACGAGTCTTTAAAAATATTTAGTGTGTTTCGATAAAATTTGAAACTTAGAATTTGAAAAATTGATTATTCAACGACTTTTTAAAGCTAGCTCGAATTTTCAAAGAAATTCCAAATACGAACTAAGTTAGGAAAATTATAAAAAAAAAACCTAGAATTCAACTAGGGAATCTTGGATATAACCAGGTCCGAGGCCTGATTCATAACAGCTATAATGCTATTAGGCGGGCAAAAATCATGGATATAACAAGGTCTGAGGCCTGATTCCTAGCAGGTATAACGCTATTAGGAGAGCAAAACTCTTAGATATAACCAGGTCTGAGGCCTGATTCCTAACAGGTATAACACTATTAGGTGGGAAAACTCTTGGATATAACGAGATCTAACACCTGATTCATAACAAGTATAACAATAATAGGTGAGCAAATTCCTGGGTATAACCAGGACATCGACCATAATTAACTAGTCGAGCCATCAGAAATCTATCTCGATATAAAGATATCCCCTATGATTGTGAATATGAAAGGACTAATATTCATGATGATAGCAATATAATAGATTAGGGGGAAAATAGATCATATAATAATAAGCATGTACTGACAGGTATATGAATATCACGAGGAGGAATAACCTCGAACTAAGCCCGAAGGCGATTGTTTCAGCTTGTGAAAGTTTAATTACAATGGATACATAAAAAACATGCAATAAAAAAAAAGATGAGGGTGCCCTGAACATCACAAAGCTCCGGTAACCTGCCCTTGTGATGTCACCTCGTCGTCACCCCCAGCAGGTCCAGAGGCCTCCACAGTCTCAGAGGACTCTTGCGAGAGTCGGTTCTGGAACTTGGTAAAGTAATGCCCCCAGAGCTCTGCATCCAAAAAGGAAAAATCCCTTTTATATTTGTATGCCCAGCACCGGTAAAGCATCTCCTCGAGGGCGTTCGTTGCTTCGGCAACATCCAGCTTCGCCTGCTCGACATCCTCCTTGGCTTTGACATTGATCTCAGACAGTTTATGTTTTAGCACATTGACTTCCTGAAGTTTCTTGTTGAGGCTATCAACCTCAACATGCAGCTGGTCTCGTTGCTGGCTCACCTCAGTGACCAGTTCTTTGGCAATTCGTTTGTTCTCTTGGCAGGCATCCAAGGCGACCCTGAGCTGATCTCCTTGAGCTCGGATCTGGGCGATGCCACATATTTGAGCTAAACTAGACTGCAAAAGAAAAATACATGACATGATAAGCTCGCAAAAGTAAAAACAAAAAGAAAATAAGATGGGAGGAAAAAGGATAACTTACAGTCAGGTTCATCCTCAATGCTGATTCTAAGACATCCCTTGGGGGAATGCTCCTCTATGGACCTTAGGTCCTTGACGTTTGCTTGGTACGCATGACCCACCATGTGGTCCGCCATGTCATGGAGGGGTCCTCAAAGTGCTTCCAGGATCCTTGCAACATTGAGTGGCTTGACTAGGAGCTGCAAATCCCCGGACTGCGTACTTAGGAGCTGATCAGATGGAGCTCCACCCTGAGCAACTTGAGGGACCAGCGCAGGGTCACGAGGAGGAGGATGTGAAGCCTCATGAATGGTAACTGTAGTTACCTAGGCTGGTGGTTGTCTTTGTTGTTGCTGCTTCTAAGTGGAGTTGGCACCTTTATCCTTTGCAGGAGATCCAGTGACAACTCCGACTTTGGAGGTGCTTTATTTATATATTCTTGCTTTCATGACGATAGGTCCATTCTCGAACCCACCAGATTTGAAAGCGCTTTTCAAGTCCATATCTTCGCTTGCAAAAGCATGAGCAGAAAATTCAAATCCAAGAAATGACTAGTGAAGGTAATACAGAGCAAAGAATAGAACAAGAGCCCTGCCTTCCAAGATAGAGGAGGAAATTACTATGATTAACTCTGGATTACAAACCGGGTTGGGTAAAACCTCTAACTCTTGGACTATGAGGGGAGGTGTACTGTTCCATAATTTTTTTTTTTACTTAGCTAGATAGTAGAAGTAGTTAGTATTAGTTGTAGTAAGTTATTTTTCCATGGATTTTGGTTCAAGTTGGGACTTAGTTGGAAACTCGTAGCAACAATTATGGATTTTATAAGTTTATCCTATAGTATAGAAATATTAATTATAACATAAGGTTTGATTATTATTGCTGGTCTTCGAAATATTATTTATTATAACCTATGGTTTAGATGGAATTATTAAGAATGTGACACTTGTCATAATCATGTTTATTAAGGATTTAAGTATTTTGATGAATAGTTTAAATAAAAGAAAGATCTAGAAGCTCTAAAACCTTCTAGCAACTGTTAGGATCACGTTTTGACTTGGTCAAAGCTGTTTAATCAATTCAAAATATGCTGAAAAAGTGCAAATACGTGTTTGATATATCAACGTATCTCGATATATAGCAGCTATAGGGGTCGATATATCGCCTACATGAGATACAAAAACACGTCGACTTCGCACGAACAAACGAACGGGGCTTGGGAAATAAGTCTAGGCAATATATCTCCCAGGGTGGGCGATATATCGCCCATGGGGGTTAATTTTTGAATCTTGAGGATTTTAAATTTGAAATAGCCTTAACCACTTAGACCTGCCTTTGAACGATTTTGACCGAGTATTGGGCATCTTCTGAACGAAATTAAAATCTTTTTCAATTTATATTAATTTATTTATTCATTCTAAAAGGGGTTAGTTTCACTCCTTGAACTCTATAAATAGGACCTAGTACTCAGCCATTTCATTCATCATTCAAACATTGTTCAGAGCCTCCAAGCTGCTAAGTTTACTATAGAGAGAAACACTTGGGATTTGGGATAAAAGCTTTTGCAATCTAAGCTTTTCAAAACACTTGGGAAGTAAGATATAGAGTTATTTCGTTATCGAGGTATAGATCAAGTCATAAGATCATTCAAGGTATTCCTATCCTTAAGTTCAGTTCTTCATGGTTCTTTAGTTTTCTTTTGTTGTCTTTTAGATCCTAACTCTTGTTTATGATTCTTAGTTAGGTGTTTAAGTCCCTTGAACATTAAGGTTTTCGGTAAGTTTCTACTTGGATTGTTTAGTTCTCTTTTTCATTTTCTTCTCTTTAGAAACTCATGGTTTTACTGTTGGTTTTAGGAGTATTCCAAATCCCGTTCTTGTCTCCATATCCCAGTTTTTGGTAAGGAAAATAGGATATATTGTATGTGTTTATATGTTTTGATATGTTTCATGCTATGATATATGTTATGTATAAATATGTTTTGTAGTCACTTGGGGCTTATAGTTGCTTAGATAGTAAACCCCAAGAATTGTTATCATTTTCATGGTTTAGAGTTATGAATTACCCTACCTCGATTAGTAGACAGAGGACCTAGATGCGTTATCATATACTTTAGTTCTGATCTAACCTACCTCGATTAGTAGAAAGAGGACCTAGATGGTTTTATCACATACCATGTTCATGAGTTAAAGGCCATTAATATTGTAGTCGTATATGATATACATTTTTATAGTCATATGTTTTATAGTATATGTTTATGATATAGTCTTATGTTTATGATTTATGTTATATATTGTTAGTAGATTTTCCTTTTTGGGCATTAGGCTCATTCCTTTCTTTTTAGAATGATGCAGGAAAATGAACATGGAAGGCGGGAAAGATTCATGGAAGCTTGGCATGTGTGTTGAGGATGAATGGACTGAGTGGACTGCTGGAAGATCAAGGATGAAGTCTTCTGTTTTATGTCAGTATGTATTTCCGTACCTAGTTTTTTTTAACATTTGATTAAAGTTATGATGTTTTATTCATGATTTTATGTACTAAACAATGGGTACCCATACCGTATTTTATATTTCATACTTACTTTGTATTTGGCACAATATTTTGGGTTTTAAATAAAGATATGTTATTTCTTATGTATGTATTCAAAATAGTAGTTATGTCATAATAGTTTTTTAATGGTCTCACATCTTAAAAATAGTAGGGGCATTACAGGAGGGGGAGACTCTAATATTATTACATTTTGGGAAGAATCATCTAGACTATACTGATGCACGACTTGCCTAATACCCTGAGTAAAAGCACCCTAACAAAGTGAAGGCCACGACAAAAGGTTTGTGTTGTATTCCTAAAATATGGTGGATCTAAAATGAAGGGTGTTATCTACCACTATGGTACACTGGGGGTAGCTATGACAGAGACCAAGTGATCTACACACTAAAGGAGGGTCAAGTTCAGGTTCGGATCAATTGGGTTTTGACCGATGAGCTGCCTTAGGTTAAGTCGAACTAGTCTAAAACTGGCAGCCACTCAATTTAATTCACTATATGGGTTACCTTGGTCAGAGGTGCTAGTTGCTGCCCCCGATTCAGCTCGGCCATGGTCAGGATTTTGTCCCTCTTCAGAGACCTTTCTTTTGCGCGCCAGCTACGCGACCTCCTCCTCTTCTTCAATGTCTTGAACAGTATGGATGAGTTCTTAAGGAGAAAGAAGCTTGGAGAGAGGACATTGAGCCATGATGGCCAGTGTCTGATCTATCTAGATTAGTTTGCAGGCCACCATGTTAGCGTCATTCACTACCATCCAAAACTCCTTCTCCTTGGCTGGAATACGAGTCAATGTCTCATATTGACCTCCGAGGGTCTCTGATCGCCCACTTCTCTTATATATAGCTACACAAAGTAACAAATCAATGAGAATATGTTTAAACTTGATTAAAAAGAAATTCAAGTACAAAGGTCAATGAGCTAAGAAACTTACAAGGACAGTTAAAACACCGATGGGTGCAATTCTTGAACCCGTTTGACATGAAGAATTGATCCTTGTAGTCATTCAAGGTGGCTGGGGAGGTCAATGACAAAGGTCATATTGGGGAATCTGGTGAGGTAGTAGAAGCCATAACCTCGCCCCTTTTGTTTGAGGTTGAATTTGAGATAAAATAAGTACATGATTTTGATGGGGTTGGGAACCTCCCACTCGTGCTTCAAGAATAGATATTTCAGCCCCTCCAAAACTCGATACGAATTGGGGGAAGCTGGAATGGTGCGAGTTCGATGTAGTTCAAAAAGTGTACGAAATACTAGTCCAAAGGGAAAAAGGCACCTGCCTTCAAGTGCTCGTCACTCCAGGCCCTGAAGCCATCCTGAAGTGGAGTACAGCTTCACTATCCATCTAGCGGAGGGTGGGAAACAAGACCCTTGGAACCCAGTTCGATCCCGTGACTTAGCAAAATTTTATTCACCTTACCCTAAGTCATTATTTGGGATTCCATGCACTCAGCCTCAAAAAAGGCGTTGGGGTCGTCTACGATCTCCCTATCCACTACGGGGCTGAAGTGGGGAATAGGGGTCTCAAACGCAAGCTACTTACCCTTACTCTTACTTTGAGAATAAGAGCTTGCGATTGACTTCTTCTGGTGGGCAATGATTTAGCTCACCTAGCAAGAAAACGACTTGTTAGAGACAACCTAAGATAAAACCGTGCTACGGTTATAAACGTATGATAACCCAAGGGTTTGAACTCAATCTATTCGACTTAAGATGTATACGAGCTAAGATTTCCCCTAGCACCAATGCGTGTACGCACTTGCAGTTAGTGACCACGCACTATAAGCTCAGGAAACCCCTGACACTTCAGGATCTACATGTCATCCCAATACCTTTTTGGAAAGCGATTAATACAAAACTACTTGAGAAACCGTAACCCTTAAACTACCCAGAAATGAACCTAAAAACCCTCAAATTTTTACGCAAACACTCAGACGATCCTTTTTTAAAACCTAGAAAATCATTCGTTTCTTTTTGCACATTATTTCTAATCAGACATAGTACTATTGTCTTTTGCCTAACAAAAACCCACACTAATTGGATGTAGAGACACTTACATATTGGATGTTTGGTTGAGGGAAGTGATGGTAACCCCAAAGATAGAAGCCTAAAAACTTCTAGAGAATGAGAGAATGCCGAAGGTTTTGAAGATGTTTTGAGAAGGGAAAGGAAATTTTTTTAATGCAAAGGTGGTGAGGTTCAGGTCTATTTCTTCTATTTATACGTAAACTTCGGAAACTAATCTGTGTCACCTGATTTCGTCAGTTCGGGATCCAAGGGCCTAGATTAAATAACCCCTGCAGCGGCAAAAAGTTGACAGGAAAACTGTCACATTACTTGAAACTCGAAAAGGCACCTATTATAGAATGACACATGTTTCGCACTCGAGTAGTGGGTGGGAACGATTTCACATAACAGAAGCCTAAAATCCTATATTGTGCATGTCAGAGGTGATGTCATGCACGAGAAGGAGCTTGGAGGGAAAATGTTGTACCCCAAAATAAATACGAACTGAATCACTCAGTACGGGGTAGAGCTAGCAAATAAGTGCATGAAGAGAGAGTACAGATAGAATATCTAGCTAACTCCGGGGTGAGCAGCTCGAGTTCAACTTAACATCTTATGACAAAAAAATAATCTTCAGAATGCCTCTTGCGCCTACAACCTAGTTTGCGATGTGTGACGACCAGATTTCCTTTTTGAAACTCTGAACTTAGCCTATGTTAGGATAGGTTAGTCCAGAGGCATTCAGCTCGAAGGAAGTGACCCACTTCAAGAAGCCTGGTCATGACGCATAGTCAATGATCCCAAAAGACTCGGAGATTCCTTATACGCTCATTAATGCCTAAATTTTATTACACATTTGTTGCCCGAGATAACGAATGAAAATTCTATAGGCTATCATATCCCTATGTAAATGGAATGTTATCCAAATTTATTATTTACCATATTTATGTATGCGGTTACCAAAATTTTTCCATGAAAACTCTCTATGAATACCAAGGGAGTGGATAGAAAAAGGGACTCGATTCTATATATACTGAAACTCTGATAAAATTGTCAGGAACAATTTCAGCTAGAGCCCCAAAGAGATTAATAAGATTCTCTCGTGGACTAGGTGGATCTTAATCACTGAACCACATAAAAGTGTGAGTGTTTGTGATATCTTTCATGTAACGTCCCAATTTCTCTTATAAGGCTTAGTGCCTTGATTACAGGGCTAGAAGGGCAATAATGGAATTAATTATGTGTCTATGTGTTATGAGTATATTATTATGTGAATTGTTTAAATTTTATTATGATATGACTATGCTTGCATGTTTAAGTGTATTAAATATGCATGTGGGCTCGTTTCTTATTAGAAGTACATTTTCGTTATTTTTACCTGTTGAAGGTATAAGTGTAAAAATATGTGATTTATAATTGTGCCCACATTATTATGTGGATATATTTGAGTTACCCAGCATGAGGCCATCCTAGTGAGCAAGTTAGCGAAAAAGTCACAATGGGGTAAAATGCCCGGCTCGGGGTGAGCTTAGGGGTATTTTGGTAATTTGGTAAATTACCAGGATTTTTTTAGTAATGGGAATTAATTGATGAATATTTGGTTTGATAGATTTATTTTGAGAATAAGTTGGAATTTTGGGGAAAGGACTAAAAAGCCCTTGGGAATGTTTTGGGGCTAAGTTAAGGGCTAGAGGTATGATGGTCTTTTGGCCACCTAGCTAGTGAAAAGAGGCTAAGGCTGATGAGTTGGGGTCATTCACGTGTAAGCCTCCTTCTCTTTCTCTCTTTGTGTGGTCACTTGGAAGCATTGAAGGAATTTTACCTAGAGGTCAAGCTTAGAATAATTTTGGTGAAGATTGAAGAGGATTCTTGTGGATTAGCAGCTCTTGAGTGGGACTAGAGGTTGCTAAGACCATCACCCACCCAGGGAATTCGAAATTTCAGAGGTAATGCCCCTACTTCTGGTATTTCAATAATGTTCTTGAGTTTCTTGTAATTTTGATTCCTAGTGGTTAGTTTATGGGTGTTTTTTGGTGAGATGAGTATTGGGTTTTGTTTCCTAAGCTTTGTTATACGTTTTTGAGGTTAAATTATGTTAGAAACATCTGTTTTGGTCAAACTTGGGGTCTAATTCTACTGGAAAATTGTAGAGTTTTCATTTGGGGAAGAACACTTACGTTTTGTGCCGTCTTTTGGATTTTTGGCAATCTAGCACGACCACGCTAGTGTCCCAGACAAGATGAAATTGAAATTCGATTTGGGTCTCAAGTTGAGGGGCGACTGCGCAAGGGGTTGGCACGACCGCACCAATGCTTTGGAAAGCCCAAATTTTTTATAGGCGCAACTGCACTAGGAGCCTCGAAAAGTTGTTTTTTACTAAATTTTAGAGGAAGGGTCGGGGGACTCGAGAATCCAGTTTGGGATCCCACTTCAGGGCTCAGGGGGACATTTTAGTGCCCCATTAACTGGGAGCAATAGTTCTGAGAGTTAGAGTCCTAATTGGAGCTCGGATTCTGGGCCGTCTAAGGTTAGGGATATCATTCGGGGTCGTTTCTTCGCTCACACGAAGCTTGAGGTAAGAAAACTGCACCAATACATGAGATATGTGATTAGGGCGTGGCCCAGTTGTTAAATATAGATATAATTAGGGCTCGGGCCCCTGTTAATGAGGATGATTATAATTATGCCGGTGAATTTCTGATTAATCATACTGGAATGCGTTGTATTTGTTTATATGATGAATATATTATATGTATGATTATTCCTGATTGGAAAGCTCGGTTCATAAACCGTGGTCGACACTATGTTTGCAGAATGCAGACCGCTATGGCTAGGCCACCCTAGGAGTGCATTATGCACTCGTCTAGCTCGGATGCCACTTGAATTAATAGAAGTGTGATATGCACTTGTGTGACTCTGTGGTCGCATACTTGTATAATGTGCCTGATTGAGTACAATTATTATTGTTAAGTATGTTGTTTATATCTTGTGCACTATCTGAATTGGCTTAATTAAGTTTTCTTGGTGAGCCTTGGCTCACAGGTGTTATGTGTTGCAGGTAAAGGTAAGGAGAAGCTTCGCCAACCATGAGTTTCAGTGTATTAGGGGCGGCGTGTACATATGCAGCCTACTCGACCGCCACGACCGAGATATCATAGAGGAAGTAGGGTTCAACCCTATTTTGTCACTTAGGTCAGCTTATTTTTGTAATCCTTTGATGAGCAAAGAAATTTTAAACTCCTATTTTGGGATCCCATGTAAAGTCTAAAACTTTTTAATGAAAATGTTTATTCCTTTGACCAAAATCTTTAATACCTAAGCCATTAGTTACTTAATAACATGTTTTAGTCCAAATGACTCGTTTAGCGAGTCCAATACTATTTTAAACACACGTCGTAATGGTCCTTGATTAGTAGGGCATTACATTTCATTTGTTCAATCATGGTTTAGCAAAAATCCAAATATCTCTATTGTCGGATTCTTAATCCACTGTTGGCGAAAAACTGTGTGAGGATATGCATATTGATTTAGCTATTTGAGAATTGAAATCTCTACTTTCCTTTCTTGAAAGTATAGAGACAATGCGTTTAAGGAGGCTATGGTTAAAGCAAAAAAGATTCCAAGTGAGATGGAAATTGAACCCATATTCATGGAAAAATGAAAAATTCACAAGAAGAAACAATTTGATGATAACAATAATGACATGGTCATACATTTACCTGTTGAATCTTTGAAAATTGACTATTTTCTCTACATAGTTGATCAAGCTATTTCTTCATTTGAAATCAAGTTTGAATAAATCTATACTCTTTCAAGTTTAATTATTATATGTATATAAGTAATAATAACATATATTCTTCTTAAATTAGGTTCGAACAATTTCAGAAGTATGAAGATAATTTTGGGTTTTTGCTTGACTTTGAGATACTTTGAAGAGTTTTTGCACTAATTAAAGTCACCTGATGGATATACTATACTAACAAAATTATATATTACCATTATGTATAATAAGATATAAACTAAATATCATTAAAAAATGATATACCGTGCCTGAAAAACATATACAATAGTTTGAAAATAATATACCAACAACTCATAAAAAACTTAAAAAATCAATATAGCTTAAAAATAAAAACTAGTTAAACAAAACTAATATAAAAGTCTTACACTTCTAAATAAATACATAAATGTTAGAAAAGGGAAATTTATGTAATCAGCAATGTAAATTGGTCATTTCTCTACAATTTTTAAAATAAGGACATCAGCTTCTTGGTGTCATTGTTTTAGGTCATTTACTATAATTTCTATAAAGAGAAATATATTAAAGCAAAGGCCTATTAGGGCATCTCCAATAGGGGCAACCCATTGGTTGCCTAAAGTACAAAATTTATTTTAAAATATTTGTTTTTGTTTTAAAAAAATGAAAGGCAACGTTGCCACTGTCTCTGTAGCATTGTAATCCTCTTTGGTAGTCAAGTTAGCATTGGTTTGACAAAAGTTAGTGAAACAACTCTTGTGGCTACAGTAGTGGAGAAGCCTTTATCAAAGCACCTTTCTAAAACTTACAATATTGTTTTTTAATAAAATAATAAAAATAAAATAATAGAGTAGATGACGATGCTTCTTCTAAGGAGTATTACTTTTTAATAAAAGAACACATTTAAAAAAGTAAGTTATCCTCTGTACTAAGATTCATCGTGAATGTTGTGAAACTCAATCTATTGATCGTTGGATTTTCTATTCAAGGCCAAAAACATTTCCCTACAGCTAGGGACAAAGTTAGTTTCTCCCACACCTTAGAAGTACCCTATATATTTATATATATTAAGGGCCCCAAAGTTTTATCTCCTTCTTAAGCCCCTATATTCTCAGACTGGCCATGAAAAAGGTGTCCAACTTTCGAATACTATTGTTGCAAAACATCTTTCCAACGATACCGAAGAAAAAGAAACTAAGACAAAAAAAAATTATGTTGAGTTTATTAGGCAACACCAAGGAATGCCACCTGAAAAAATTTATGTTTTGGTGGTCAAGAAATGCGAGCTTGCCCACAAACAATTTGAGTGACCCACATATTTTTGTCTTTTTCGTTAATGCATAAAATAGTTATTTTAACGATATGTTTGTCATTGGGAAATTTCACTATCCATGCATAATAGTGTGTCCTATTACAAAAAACAATACTAGGACTATTCACAATTTCAATTTGGTGCTAAACATTCTCCATCTACCAAAAATACCTCTGTCATTTTTCCACCCAAAAAAGTGAGCATCTCATTTCTCTCTCTATCTCTTTCTGTTTCTCTCTCTCTCTCACTCTCTCAGACCCAACCCAGAAGAAACCCCAACCCCGTCAAACTCCAACCCCATCGAACCCTATTCTCGTCGAGTCCCAACCCCATCAAGCCTCATCCCCGTCAAGCCCTTCACCCATCTCCCCTAACTCTAGAGAAAAACATACAAACCGCAAGCAACCGAGACCCACACATTCAAGGAAATCTAAGACTCTTTGAAACCGAGACCCACGGGTCAAGGACATCGGAGAAGACAATAAAACGTTAGATCTCAAACCCAAGTCCATTTTTAAGCTAAATGAATGTTGAATATGTGATTTGTGGAATGGGTTTGTTGATTTTGTGGGTTTTTTTTCTGGGTTTGGACCAGTTGCTCGATAGGAAGTATATGAGCTCGATAGGAGTGTGATCAAAGCTCGATAGGATGAGTAAAAGTTTACTCGATATGCTTGATAGGAGCTCGACAGTGGATCGATAATGTCCACAGTTCTAGGGATAATGTTGCTCGATAGGTTAGATGGTTGCTCGATAGGAAGTATATGAGCTCGATAAGAGCTCGATAGGATGAGTAAAAAGTTACTCGATATGCTCGATAGAAGCTCGACAGTGGCTCGATAGTCTCCATAGTTTTAGGGATAATGTTGCTCGATAGGCTCGATTGTAGCTTGATGCATGCTCGATGGTTCTTTATGGACACAAATTATGCTTTTCTCAATAACTCAATAGTTTTAGGGATGATGTTTCTTGATAGGCTCGATTGTAGTTCGATGCATGGTCGAAGGTTCCTTATGTAGACAAATTATGATTTTCTCGATAGGCTCAATAATTTTTCGATAGTGGCTCGATAGGGTTATGTTGTAGCTCGATGATAGATTGATATATCTTAACCGAGCTCGATGATAGTGTTTACTTCATTTTTCTTATAATTTTATTTGAATTTTTTCACGATTATGTTTAACATTCTGTTTTTTTACCAATTATTTTCATGTGTCGATGCAGATGTTGAAGTTGCTTGTTTCGTTTCAAGATTACTTTCTTGGCCAAGTCACATATAGGGGTGGTAGGACTTTGAATGATATTAAGAAAAGGTTTGTGAAGCTCGGCCTGATACAAAGGGCTACGAAATCCCCTTTCAAGTAGTTCTTCTTGGCTTCAGAGTTTCATTTCTCAAGAGTTTTGGTACAAGAGTTAATGTTGAGGAAAATAGCATGTTAAAAAGAAGATGAGGTGCATTTCTTTTTGGGCTCCAAGTACTGTAGATTCAGTGTGGGAGAGTTTGCTCTGGTGATGGGGTTGAATTTCAGTTCTGCACCGTCAAAACCAGAGATGGATGAGCGTCTGAGCAGTGACCGCTTGATAAAAGAGTATTTCAAAGATTCTGAGAAAGTAAAGCTCTTACAATAGGAGAATGCTTTCAAAACTTCAATTGTGGTCGAAGATGTTTACAAGTTAGGTCTCTGTTTGTTGGTTGAGGGGGTTGTAAATTCCACAGAGGGAAATTTGAATATATGGCGAGATATACTGAAGATGGTTGAGGACACAGACTACTTCTTCAGCTATCCATGGGGGAAGTTCTATTACAAGAGGCTATTAAATTCTTGTAAGAAGGACATGCAACATCAGAAGGCTAACTTTGAAAAGAAGAATGATGCCTCGGCATTACAGTATTGAGCATATGAGGCCATTCTACAGCTTATGACGGAATTTGTTGTGCGCTCGGGAAATATGGTTCTGAGAATGCTTAGTTCGTCACATTGGAAGAATAATGATTTCACAAAGTCTGTTCTCTCGCCGATGTTATCGAAGAGCACTGTAAGTTATATTTGATTGACATTAAGCAGTTATGTTGTAACGTCCTCCTAATCCAGGACCGTTGCACTGTGTTCTTAAAATTATGTCAGACTAGCTAATCAAGTCAATTAGTTTAAAAATGTGTAACTAAGGTTATTGTAAAGGGTTAGGGTTAAAAATTTTGGTTAAAAGAACTGTTGATTTTTATTTAAAAAGTTTCATACAAATATGGGATCCCAAAATATTACAACGAAACTTTTAAAAAGGTATGTATACATCAAAAATTACATTTAGTTGGTCTAAGTGGCAAAACAGGGCTTCAACCCTAGTTCCTCTGAGATAACCATGATCGTGGTGGTCAAGCAGCCGCATATGTACACGCCGCCACCAAAGCTCTCAACCTCATGGCTGGTCAAGCTTTCCTTTCGCCTTACCTGCACCACGAAGCACATGTGAGCCGAGGCTCAGCAAGAAAACTCAACATGTGCATAAACAGAGAATATAAACTTCCAAATACCCCTTTAACAAATTTAGCAATAATAATCCATAAATATCATTATTCAAATACAAGCAAGTGGACATTGGACCAATTTTGGGGCTGCTACCCTAAATAGATGGCCTTAGAGCCAATCCCGGAGCCTATGCCCTAGCTACGTGACCATAGAGTCACATGGAGCCCTCGCCCTTAGCTCTATCTCACTAGCCGTAGAGCTAGCCCAACCCCTAGGGTTACCATCGATCTCAAAGTCGATCACGTAATAGTACGTTGCTGGTTTAGACCTAAGTCTTTTGACCAGCGCGTAGCGCGCTATTGTAGTCCTTGACTAATAAGTCAATCCTTGATCCTGAATTACAAACCTCAACACAAAAACAGATATGGATAAGCATATCCCAACATAATACGCACATATGCATGTTAATCACATAACATCATCGATTAATCATTCTCACAACACTATTCATAATGATTTAACGAGGCCTCAAGCCATAACTACGGAATCCATACAAAAATCATTAAGCACTTACGAAAATATCGATCAGCATGTGAAACAATGGCCTAAGCATATTGGCCAAGCCCTAATCACGTGTAACACATATTGGATGTAGTTTTCTTACCTCTGGTCCGAGTAAGTGTAAATAAGAACGACCGTCGAGCATGATCCCGGTTCCGAGCCCCTAGCGATACCCTAGTCACAACCTTAAAATAGGATTCTATTAATAATGATCGAATAAAGGCTTCCGGACCGAGTCCTAGCCTCCGAGGCCTCGAGTTCCACTAAACTGGGTAGTGGAATCAATTCCGATCCCTAAGGAAAAGGTTTCCATTTAAAACAAACGCCCAAGACAAAAATGCCCACGCGAGCCACGACTTGCCCTAATAGGTCGCGGCACGAACCTCCAATTAGAGAGCCTCCTCACCTTTGTCCAGAGGCACGGGCCACGACTTGCCTTAACAGGTCGTGCCGTGCCCCCCAGGCAGAGACCTCCCAAGGCACCTGAGCTCAGGCTGAGTCGCAACTTGGCCCCTCGAACCCTGAAATTCAACCAATTTCAACAGCCAAATCATATCAAATTTAACCCAAAACTATAATTCAATCATCACAATAACTCTAACACCTTCCCAGCAGCAAAACCCAACAAGAATTCAATCCTAAAATCCATTAAATATCCAATTCAATCTCTAAGCTAGAGGGTTCAAAAACACCTCAAAACAGCCAACAAATCTCAGAATTTAAATGCCAAAACTATAGTTTAATGCTTACCTCTACTGAGGATTGAACCCACAAGTAGTAACAGATTTAATCCCCCAAGTTGAAGCTTCAATTCTTGATTTCTAGCCCAAAAATTCCTTAGTATTCAATGGTACTAGCTTAGGAAAGCTTCTTAAGGAAAGAGAGCGAAGAAGAAGGAGAGAGAGAGTCGGTTTATGGCAGCTTCCAAGTGTTTCTATCTTTTGCTCCCTAAGCTTAAGGACTTAAGATAATCCTGAGGCTCAGGATACCAAAAACGTCCCCGAGGGAAAAATGGTCAAATTCCTCAATATGCCCTCCTAAACTCACTAACTTAAAATATATCTCCAATTATTTATTTCCGTTACCCGATAAACCAATTAAATGTCCAATAACCAAAATACCCCTTAACTCACCCCGAGTCGAGTATTGTATCCTGTTGTGACTTTCCTGCTAACTTGCTCCCTAGGATCGCCTCGTGCCGAGTAACTCAAATAAACCCACATAATAATGTGGTCTCTCACATATATCACATATAAATATACAATTATGCCTACAACAGGCGAAATTGCAAAATTTTCCCTCTAATAAGAAACGGGCCCACAGGAATATTTAATACCCCTAAATATGCAGAACTAGTCATATTATCACATAATTCACATAATTACAATCAATATAACAAATAAGCACATAATATTATAAATTTCAATCCTGGCCCCCTAATCAAGGCCCTAAGCCTTATTAGGTAATTTTTAGACGTTACATATGTTTAGCTATATGTTTATCTTTTATGATTATTTAAGATAAATCAATGTTTATGTTGTTTGCAGTTGATCATCCTTCCGTTATTGAAGCCCCGACAATCAGAGGTCGATTATTACAGCTCCTTGACTCTGGGAGATGTTCCCTTGTATCCCGAGCTTGGCCAGGATCCTAAGGATTTTGATGGGGAGGACGAGGCGGCCATGGCTTTTGAGAAAGTGGTAGAGATAGTTTCTCAGGTTGCCTAGGTAGTGAAGATTTTTGATGATGCTATCTCTGAGGTGGAGGAGGTTCCCACCCCTCTCGCTACCCCTTCTGCAGCCCCACCCTTATTTCTAGCAGATATCAAAGAATTAATGCAGTGGTTGGAGAGAGTTGAGGGCCGACAAGAGACCCTCCTAATGAACCAGTTAGTGATCATGGACGCAGTCAGTTAGATCCTAAAATTTATTAAGGAATGACCGAGGGACTCCAAGGCAGATTCAGACTCAGAGTCAGTGGATATTCTAGATGACTTTGAACTTAATCCAACCACTCCTCCCACCATTAATGTGACACTTGATGCTGGGACTCCAGGAGTCATTATTGTAAACCCTTAGGAGGTGCATGGGGTTTATTTTAAGAGGAGAATACATAGGCCAGAACGGTTTGAGGACTACATTGATCCAACGAGGAAGAGACCTCGGACTGATGCAGCTGCAGATACAGAGGATGCATTGGTGCTCGAACCTCTCCAGAAGCCAGATGTCAAATAGTATACGACACTCTGCAAGTGGATTCTTGGAGACATCCCCAACAAGACTCCAAGGGATGTGAAGACAGGGTGTCACAACCCAGCATGGTTTATAACATGGAAGACACCTCGGTCGTGGCTCGATGATGGGTTAAGATATTTATTTAAAATGTTAACAAATTCTATCTTGTTTTAAAAATTTTAAGTTATGTTTTGACTAACACGATAAGGGTTCGATAGGGTTTGATGCAGGCTGGATAAGAGCCCGACAAGAGCTCGATAGGGGACAAGGTAGGTCTTGAGAATAAATATGTGAACTGGCTAGATATGAGCTTGATAGAAGCTCGACATGGATCGATGGGGGGTTGTATGAGCTCGATAAGGGTTTGATGGGGAACTTGGAGAGTCTTTGAATGAATTGTTTGAGAGCTTGATGGGGAGCTTGATGGGGGCTTAATATGGTTCGATAGGTTTTGATGCAGGCCTGATATGGTTTGATAGGGGCTCGATGCATGCTTTTTAAACTACATTTCAACCATTTATGCTAATTTTTGCTAAATTCTTCTTTTGTCTTCTCTTTGTAGCATATTGATTCGACACAACACATGCTTCGTAGGCGTCGCCAGTTATTCCCCAAGACATATCACCAATGTGTTGTTGTGATGAACGTGATGTTCTCACAAGTGATAACTGCCAGATATGGTCAGTACAAGAACAATACTAACAAAGAAAGGTCCCTTTGGGATGCTGACATCATGTCCATGGTGACCAGCCTCGAGTAGCAATTTCTAGCGTCATGGTCAAGAGTTCAGGATGTATATTGGTGCCAATTCTATCAACAGTCTCATTGGTTTGCCATTGAGACTTCTATTTCTAGTTGGACATTCACCATTTATGATTCGGACATCTCAACGATTAGTGATGCACAAATGGAGGAAATTATGAAGCCATGGTGCATGTTGTCTTCTTCTCTATTGCTGCAGAGTAAACTGTTCAAGGATTGCTTGATGTTGAAGATTCTCGCATCACGAAAGAAGCCACATCATTTCATATGGCGCCGCCTACATCGACACGAGCTCACTCAGTCCAAGAGAAGGTAAATAACATCATCTTTATACAATATTAGTTTCTAGGGAAATTTATAGTATTGTACATTTAATGTTTATATGTTTTTTACCATGGAGATTGTGGTGTGTATGCTATCAAGCATATTGAACATCTCATGTCCGACCTTCTATTGGAAACCATTTGCGATGAAAATATGGAGTTTTTTAGGAACAAGTGAACGACAGACTTACTGGCTTCCACACCATCAGATACTTGTATATTTTCTTTTTTTATTGGACATATTTTACATGAGCGATTAGTATAGGCTCTTCATTTTTTATGATGACTGTATATATAAATGTTCTTTACATCTTCTATTTGTGTTTTAGGTTTTTTTTTTGGGTAACTATAGAAATATAACTGTTGTAAAGGTATAATCGAGCTGTCACCGAGCTATATTGAGCTGTTATCGAGCAACATACATATTTGACTTTAAATGTATTTTAATAGGCTATTATCAAGCAGCAATCGAGCTCACATTGAGCAGCCATCGATCTAAGAAAACAGTCAGGTTTAAAATTCATTTTAACAAGTAAGTCATCAAGCAGTTATCGAGCTGCTATCGAGCCTATATTGAGCTACAATCGAAACATATTGAGTTTATATTGAGCTGCACAAAATTTGGCAAAAAAAATCAAGGGAAACCAAGCAAAGTTAATAATAAAAACGCATCCAAATTTATACAAATAGTTTGTAATGCCCCAAATTTCCTAATAAGGTTTAGAACCTTGATTAGGAGGCCGGGAGGGCCATAATTTCTTTGTTGTATTATTTAATGATAATATGCATGTTTAGGTGTATTAAATATGCATGTGAACCCATTTGTGATGAATTGGGTGATTCTCATATTTTGGCCATTTCGGGCATTTTTGACATATATGTGAAATGGGCGTGGTGCTTTGTTATTATTTGGTTATGCCAGGGTTACCTAGCACAAGACGATCCTAGGAGGTAAGCTAGTGGGAAAGTCACAACGGGATTTAAGCTTGACTTGGGGTAATTCAAGGGGTATATAGAGCATTACCGGGTTATTGGGTAATGGGAATTAATATTTGGTGATAAATTGGGAGTTAGTAAGATCAGGGGGAAATTCTGGAGGTTTTGACTATTTTATCCCCGGGGGTGTTCTCGGGACCTCGAGCATTAGGATTTGGTTGAGGCTACTTAAGCTTGAAGTAACCTTTTAAAAGAATAAAAAGAACGTTCTGTACGTTTTCTCTCCCTCTAAGTTCCACTTTCGTCTACCGATCGCAATTTCGAAGGAAACTTGAGTTCTAGGACTCGGATTAAAGTGAGGATCGAGGCATAGCGATCCTAGGAAAGATTAGAAGCTTATTAGTCGGAGGATTTAGTTGGAAACAACTCAATTGGAGGTAATTCAAGTTTTAAGTTCTAAGTTTTTTTAAAGTTTTTAAGCTTGAATTGGATTTTGTGTTTTTGGGTGATTTGAGACTTCGGTTTTATGGGTTTTGGATCATGGGGATGTTTGGGAACTTTGATTTTTGAGTTTGGAGATGTTTGGATATGTTTATGAAAGGATTTTAGATGAAGAAATGGAGGATTTTTGGCTGGGTTCGAGGTTGAGCCGCGGCTCTGTTCTTGGGCGCTGTGGCTCAAGCTTGAAGAAGTTGCTGATTTGGTGCTGATGGGCTATTTGAGCTGCAGCTCTATGGGGTAGCGCTGAGGCTCTAATTGCTGTCAAAGAGGATTTTTGGGCCTGACTTGAGTGGGGCTGCGGCTCTAAGGGTTGGGGTCGCGGCTCAAAAGAGGAAAAGTGACCAAAATGGGTTTTTAGTCATGGGAACTCAAACCTTAGGCCTCGGGATCATTCCTACTACCCGGATTGGTGGCGTTTGATGTCTCGGAGGCTAGGTCTTGGTTCCTGGATTGGTTTTAGAACTTGAACTCATTGGATCACCATTTCTGGTTGTGACTAGGTTATCACTAGAGGCTTGGAATCAGGATCGTGCTTGTTGCTCGTTTGTTGGTAACCTGTGCTTGGACCAAAGGTAAGAAAACTGCACCCTGTGTATATGTGACATGCGTGGCTATTATGATGCATGTTGGTTGATTATTGAGTATGACATGCGTGGTTATTATTGATGCATGTCGGTTGATTATTATGTATGACATGCATGGCTATTCTTGATGCATGTTGGCTGACTATTAAACGTGACATGCATGGCTGTTATTGGTGCATGTTGGATTGCTGAATATATTGCATATGATGCATGAGAAACATGTGATTAGGACATGATTTGTATACTGGGTATGATATTGTTCAGAGCTTGAGCCTCTGTGGTTGTACATGGTCCTAATTGTATTGGTATCTGTTTAATAAGCATGCTAAATACCTTGTCTATGGATATTGAACATGTGGTATATGTTTGGTGGCATGACTTGCTTGTGTATGGCACTGACTAGTCAGAGACCGACTCTAGAGTCGAGAATCATGCATTGAATGGCTCTATGGCATTAATGCTAGACCGACCCTAGGGTCGAAGAACTTATAAGCGCTTACCTGGTCTAAGACCAGATGATTTCAGCCAAGGTATATGACCCCGGTGACTGTTTGTCACATGGCTGGGGGACGCTGTCCTTAGTTACGACTCTAGAGTCGAGAGGATGGTTATGTTGGTGACTAATCACCATGCACCTATCCTAATCAAGCTTATGAAGGAACCACCTATCAGTTAAGCCTTGGTGACCCTATCGTCACATGGCTAGAGGAAGCTGTACCCACTTTTGTGACTTTTGGCTATTGTCACCTACCTGTTTTGGACCGTTGGTCCTGAATGGCTGTTACAATTACTGTTGATATTATATCATGTTATCTGTTGGTATTATACCATGTTATCTGTTGATATTATATCATGTTACCTGATGATATTACGTCATGTTATTTGTTGATATTATATCATGTTGGATTGTGTTTTCTTGCTGGGCTTCAGCTCACGGGTGCTACGTGGTGCAGGTAAAGGCAAGAGGAAGCTGGACCATCCTTGAGTTGAAGAGCTTAGGTGATGAAGTGTACATATGCAGCTTCTCGTCCGCCACGGCCGAGGTTTAAAGTGGAACTAGGGTTGAACCCTGTTTTGCCGCTTAGAATGGCCTGTTGTAAATTATTTCTGTAATAAACTCTGAAATTATATTTTCGGGATCCCAATGTATATATTAAACGTTCTAGTGAAACGTTACATCTTAACCAAATTGTTTAAACCCTAAACTGCTAATCATACTTAGTTATACGATTTGGCCAAATGACTCGATTAGCGAGTTTAGCACTGTTTACAAGGCACACCGTAACGGTCCCAGGAGTTGGGGCGTTACATAGTTTATTTTCTAGCTTTGCATGAAGCCCTGTTGTGGCCAAGAAAACCACACATACTACATTTACGCTCTTTACACAACACTTCGCATGTTTATGGATCATTTTGTTTTTATTCTTCCTACCTTTTTCTTCTTCAGGCAACCAACTGGTTGTTTCTCAACAGGTACCCTAACTTCTATATTTTTTATGTCCTTGGGAACTATCCACCCGTCCTCGTTGCTAGTTGGGTAAATTGTTTCATTATACGACTCCCTCCACATCTCAGTAGTGTAGAATGGGGAACACAGTGAGTAAATGTTAAAATCACGGTCGATGGCTGCAGCCATTGCATGAACACAAGGTATCCCTATAATATGAAACATGCCACAGGAGCATGATTTGGTCATCAAATTCACCTCACCATCACCATTTGGGTATACCATATGAAATTCGAACTATCCAAGAGCGTGGACTTTCAAGTACCTTGCATCAGCTGCAATACTTGCCAAATCTTTCTCCATTAGTAGTGATAATTTGGATTTTCACTTCTCTACCTCATCACGTCGCCAAGCAAACAATGAATGAAGTGTAAAATGAATGAACTCCACAAAAGTAGTGACTGGGAAGGTTCTTGCATCTCTGGTTTTGTTGTTAAAGCTTTCAGCGTAGTTGCTTGTCAATATATTGTATCGATTCCCAGGAGAGTAAGCACGAGTCCACTTATCGAAGCCAATACCCTTGAGATATTAACCTATGGCAGGATCCATTTGCTTTATATTGTTAAAGAACCTATGAAATTTTGACTTCTGAAATGCATATGCTGCATTCCACATCTCCGTGTGACAGTGATCAGTATTGAACTTAGCGATTACATTCATACTTATATGATGGTAGCATGCATCGTGGTAGGCATCAAGGAAGACAACCTCAAGAGCATGAATAATGCTAGCATGCTTGTCTAATACAAAAGCTAGATTATCAACAACTTTAATGGTTTCCTTCAATTTCATCATGAAATACTTCCAAGAATTGTGATTCTCACTGTCCACCAACGCGAACGCAATTGGATAAATGTGGCTATTCGCATCCAATGCAACAACACACAACATGTGACCATCATATCTCGTCTTTAAGAAAGTGCCATCATCACATATCACAGGACGACATGATGTAAATCCCCTTCTACAAACTCCAAGTGAGAAGAAGTATTAAAGAAAGCAACCATCCTCTATGACAAAATCGGTTATGGTACCTATATTCTTTTGTTGCAGAATGTGCAAGTAACAAGGTAACTTGGAGTAGGATTCTTCAAGTGTCCCCTTGACATAACTGAATGCCTTCTCTCTTCATCTCCATGCCTTCATATAACTCATATCGATCCCAAAAGATTTCTTCATATCCTCTTTTATGTTGTTTGCCATGTAGCTAGTGCCATCAGTAGCATATTTGTTCTTGATAAGGTGCCCAATGACCCAAGGTGCTGCTTGACGGTGGTCTTTCTATCACACTTCTAGTGAGCACGTATGTACACTATTGTAAACAGTGATCTCAAACATGGAATACCACACTACTTTTTCCCTCTTAATCTCCAACCACAGCCCAGATCCTTGTAGGTGATATACCACACATCAATACCAGACTTCTTTGCCACAAGCTCAAAATTATTCTTCATTGCGAAGAGAGCCGCTTTGGTTTTCAAATCTATCTTGTTCTCAAAAGTGTTCCCAAGGTGTATTTCTCCCAACAGTGCAGTAGAATAAGAGGTATGTGATTGAGCAGAAGCCATAATATCTTCTTTAGTAAACATGGGAGCACTCCATCTTCTGTGATCTTCTGTTGAAAATATTGGAATGTTCCCTTCTATTCCACAAGGACAACTAGAGTTGGTCCCTAGTGTCCAGAGTCCTTGACTTGGTAGGTTCACTCGTGCAATAGGGTGTACTGCCTGTTCTTGTACTTGTTCTACTTGCAAATCATCAAACTTATCAATCGACACTTCTGTACTATAATACGCCTCAACATCGTACCCCAACCCCTCATTAAATTCAGCTACCATATCTTCATTCACATAGGTGTCGTATTCATACTTGTTGTCCCTCAGGTTGCCAATAGGACCTCCCACAGGATCTCCCTCAAGTCCAATAGTACTCACAAGATCAACACCAACAGTACCCACAGGTGCACCCACAAGATCTCCTTCTGGAACAAAAGTGCGCACCTCACTATGAACTTTATTAACACTAGGATCGGGAGTGGAATATGGATCTGAAATGACAATCTTTTTAATAAGAGTGAGACACAAGGCAATCCTTTTTTTCTCTATTACTCCTAAGAATGCACAGACACCAGGATCATTTTGAACATGAACGAGAGTAAACGGTTGGTCACCGAATGTGAAAGGAACCTCTGATTTCAACTCAAACATCCTTTTATCAACACCAAGTTCCTTGTGCAATATGTCAAGAAGTTGCAAGTATGTTATGTCATTCTCCATCGGTATCACTATGCATTGAGCATCCTTAAAAATACACTTCCTCCCTTTTATTTCCCAAACACAATTGTAAGATAGAAAAACATAAACAATGGAACCTGTGATAAAAAAATATTATTAAAAAAATAGTCATTTTTTTTAGATTTATCTATCAAGCTCTATCAAGCTTCTACCGAGCTGTAATCGAACCTACATCGAGCTCTATCAAGCTTCTATTGATCCTACATCGAGCAACAAGTTTTTAAACCAAACACAACCCTAACCAAACATTTCATCGAGCCCCAATCGAGCACTAATCAAGCACCATATATCAAGCCACAATCGAGTAGCATCGAGAACTTAACAGAACCTACACCATCTGCATATTATTGAACCCCAATCGAGTTTTCATTGAGCACATATCAAGAAACTACTAAACCAAATAGTCTAGGATCCAATCGAACCCATATCGAGTTCCTATCGTGCACCATTAAGAAATAAATTCTATACATATCCAGCTATCATCGAGCCACTATCGAGCTCACAACTTAACCATCTTCTACATAGTATCAAGCACCTATCAAGCTATTATCGAGCTCCCATCAATATGCAGAAAACCCAGAAAAATGCATATCGCAAAATCTCTCTAACAAACCCAAAACACACACCAATATGAACTCAGATCTGTTCGTAATAGCCAACAAAAAAAGTAAACAAACATTACCTAACACAAAAAAAAATGAGAAATATTCTTACCCATTGTTTTTCTCCTTCAAAATCCCTCAAAATGGATGTTGCATTTAATATTGTGATCTTTACAGAGACAATAGAGATGGCTAACAACGATTTTAGAAAGAAATGAGGCACAAACCGTGGGTTTTGGTGATGGTTTTGTGAGAGAGAGTGTAGAGTCCAAGAACTTTACTTAGCTAAGTTAGATAGTAGTATAATAGTAATAATAGTATTGTCTTTATAACTGTGGATTTTTCGTTCAGACCGGGATTTATTTGGACACTCATAGTAGTACTTGTAGATTTTCTAAGTTTAACCTATAGTTTAGGAATATTAATTTTAACCTAAGGTTTGATTAATATGACTGATATTGAGGATAATATTTATTACACTATAAGGTTTAGATAAGAACCAATAAGATAATAGCACATGTTATGTATAGGTTTATTAATGATTAAGTATTTTGAGGATTAAATTTATTAAGGGTAAAATTTGAATACTCTAAGGTCAGTCATCAGCTTTGAAAACGTTAAACGGCTTAGTCAAGGTTGTTTACTCAATTCAAATTAAGCTAAAAATGTGTAATTTCGTGTTTAAATAATCAGCGTATGCCGACATATCACAGGTATAGGGGGCGATATATCGCAGCACGAAGATACGAAAAACCCGAAACGATGCACGACTGCCTTGGGCATACTGGCCCAAGCAATATATCGCCCCTCTCAGCATAATTTGAAATTTTTTGAAATCGTTTTCCATTCAAACCTTCAACCTCTTGATAAGTCCAGCACCTTTCTGAACGAGTCTTCAGCCTCTGCTGAACGATAATTCAAATTATTTTCACTTAAAAAGCCATTATTTTTATTCAAGTTAAATAAGATCTTTCATTCCTAAACTCTATAAATAGGACCTAGTACCCAGCCATTTATTCATCTATTACTCTAAGTTCAGAGGCTGCAAGTCGCTAGGTGAGTGTGAGAGTGTAAACACTTGGGTTGGGAATCATAAGCTTGATCATCATAAGCTTATCAAACACTTGGGAAGTAAGGTTTTATAGCATTTCGGGTCAAGGTTTAGATTGGTCTTATAAGCCTTCAAGGTATTTCCACACTCTAGTTCAATTGATATTATTTTATTTAAGTTCTCATAGTCTTCTACTCAGCCTTCTAACCTTATTCTTTATTTTGGTTAGGAAATCTAAGAACTTGCACATAGGTTTTTGGTAAGTATATTCTCAATGGTATAGTCCTTCCATTATTTTCATCCCTTTTCTTCAATTTACTCACCCTGTTATAAATGGTTTTTAGGAGTGTTCCAAAGTCCCAACTCTGTCCTCATATCCCGGTATTTTGGTAAGGAAAATAGGATAGAATTTATATGTTATATGCTTTTATATGTTATCTTATGATTTTGTGTTATGAAATATGTTATGATAAGTATGATTGTAGACTTGGGCATATGACCTGTATGACTAACAAGCCCCAAATAGATTATGGGCATATGACTTGCTTAGCTAGCAAGACCCCACTAACCTATTGGGCATATGACTTGTTTAGTTTATGGGACGCCAAGTAATAATGGCCATTATAGTATGTATGTGACATAAGTGTTATAGTATGTTTTATGTTACCTTATGAATTTTATGTGTATGGTTATATGTTAGATTTTCCTTGCTGGGCATTAGGCTCACTCCTTTTTGTTTATATGTGCAGGAAAATAGTCTTAGTGGCGGGAAAGGTTCTTGGAAGCTTGGAGAATGTGTATTGAGGCGGAATGGATTCAAGAGCAGAGCGTTTCGATTCGAGGATGTAGTTTGTTTCTTATGGTTTTTACATGTATTTTTCCGCATTTTATTATGTAAATCTCTTTTTAATTATGTCATGTTTTGATTTTAAAACAATGGGATCCCATATCCTAACTTGAATTTTATGTAAGTTTAACTTTTATTTTTTACAAGTTTCTTAATAAAGTTATGGTATTTTTCAATTGTAAAATTTTATTAAGGATTAGTGTTTATGTATAGTTTTCGTTAATGGTCCAAAAGTCTAGAGTAGTTGGGTCATTACAGAGAGAGAAAGAGAGAGAAGAGAGAGGAAGAGAGGGAAAATGTTTTGGTGTTCTTGATATAACGAGAAGGTGAATAGTCCTAGTATTTTTTTGTAATATGACACACTATCATGAATAGATAGTGAAATTTCCCTTGTCATTTTAGAATGATTTTTATCATATATGATACATGATAATCATTAATGCATGGATTTTAGATCTTGATTTTATTATCTATGTTACTTATTCTTCCATATATATTAAAATTTTATTTTACTTTGAGTATTTAACTATCATATCATAACTAGAATATTGAAGTGCTTGGAATCATAAGCTTGAATATATATATATATATATATATAATGAATGGTTATCAAAAAGTGTAATATGTAAAGTCCAAAATTATTGTTATGTTACGAGGAAAAGCTCCAAAAACTCACATGCAGACTCGACTCTGGGCATAGGCCGGCTTGGAGTGTGCCTAATTCCCCACACAATGAGTCCTCAAAATTTATAAAAATGTCATCTTTCTACATATATAAAGATCCCAAAATTTTGAAATGTGTTACTTTATATATACTTTTTCAAAAAAATAACATATTTTGTATAGGGCCTCCCACAAGCCACGGTCGACCCTGCTCACATGGTCTATAGAACTAAAAGATAATAATTTTGTTCTTACCAAACAAATTTTCTCATTAAGACAAAGAAAAGAACACTACAAAAAATGTTTTTGCTAGCATGTTTTTTCACCGGAAAAAGTCGTTTGGCCTTTGCCGACACATTTAAGCATCAGGAAAGGGGGATGGAAAAGCTTCATCAGTACTAAGATTTTTTCCAACACAAAATGAACTACGTTGGAAAAAATATTTTTGTCAACGCAATTTTACACTAGCAAAAGTCATACCCTTTGTCGGCGCAACATCACACCAGAAAAAGTCTACCTTTGGCCAGCGTAAAAATGCACCGGTAGTAGTCATCACTTTTTCTTGGGAAAAATTGTGCGTGCAATAGTTTGATAATTGCGCCGGCAAATGTTTGCATTTTACTAACGCAAAATAAAAGTTTTTTTTAATTTGATTAAATTATAAATATTAAATCATTTATTATTTAATAATTTTAATCTAAATATATATTTTTATTATATTAATTATTTTTAAAATAAATGAAAAATATATTTGTGCTAAATTAAAATTAAAACTATTAATTAGTTAATTGTCTCCACTAAACATAAAAAGAGGTAGTCTACTAAATTAAAACTAATTAAGAGACACATTGTCTGTAATAATATAAACTTGAAATAAAGAAAAAAAAGTCTACAAATGGGTACTTGTGTCCTCATCCCTGCCCCTATCAGCTGCATCATCGTCATCGTCATGATCCTTTTCTGGCGAGTCCACAGTAAAATCAGGAGTCATAATGTCTAATCGCTTCAACAAAACATTGATCAAGGTCTCCTGACGCCGCAAACTACTCTCAAGTCCTTGATTATGCTTGAGTATTGCCTCAATGTGAGGTGGCACTTGCTCAGACATTTGTGAAGATGAGGATGAAGGTCCTGCCCTCTTCCCACCAATTGCCTTAAGCCTAGTCAATGCCCCAAAACCTTTCTTGTAGCGTGAGTGGGGCCTAAGGACATCAGTGAAAATGTCCATATCAGGCGGGAACTCATTCTCGACGTGATCACTAATACATGAAGTAGTAGATGAGCAGGTGTACTCTGCGATGCTTAACGCTCGGTCATCTCAGTCTGCACAATAAAAAACACATATATTAGATTCCAATATAATATTATAAGAAAATCCAACTTAGAAAGAAAATAACTAACAATATGAACATTTCTAAAGCAAACTTATCGATTATTTTGTTTCAAAGTAGAACTTTATTATCTATCTGCCAACACTCCATCATAAATGATGTTAGTTGTTATAACTTAGGTGGTCATAAACATGTGCAATGATGGATTTGGAGTCGTGTCCTCCTGGTATGGGCATTTTTGCCTGAGCCTCTTTATTTCTCTTCAATATATACTTCAAACACAAAATATTACTCATTAATTTAGATTGTAAAATTATAATAAAACATTAATTTAAAAACTAAACTATACATGATGTGCATCAGAGCCCAATAATCGCATAGAATTGCCCAATCAGGAGGAGTAACACAAGTATAAGGTTTGGCCTTTGCTCCCTCGTTGTCCATGTCTCCCCAACCTTACACAATTGCTTCTTCATCATATGACACCATTCACTCAGATGCTTCTGCATCAGCCTTCCCATGGCATCGTTGATTTTGAATTTGTTAAAATGTTATGGAGATGGGAAAATAATAAATTAAAATTTCTTCAAAATTTATTAAGATACTTACAAATAGCCTACACCGAATAACTTCTCGATCAATTATCGTTACTTGTTCCCAAGTTAGTGTAGTTGGGGGTATGGTCTCACACAGATAATGAGCCATGGAGTTATTGAATTACTTGTTGTACGTTTGAACAACTTTACCAGTTTGTTCATCAAACTCAACTTTCAAGTGGCTAACATTTTTGGAGGCGAGCTCCTTCTCAATATTGGCGCCATAATATCCTATCTTTGACAAAAATACATATTCATAATTACCAAAGAAAATGTAATTAATTATTATCTTTTATTTTCAAAACAACAAATTATGATGTATTAAGGAAGAATAAATTATTATGTCTTATGCAATTTTTTTTGGCTTATGAGTAAATTAGTAATATTATATTATAATTAAACTTTTTCACTTAATTATTTAGTTATTTATTAATTAATTACAATATTTTTTAAATTATTTTATGATTTATTACTTTTATTTTTTATTTATAATTAAAGTTTTACTTATTTAATTAGTTCAATTATATTTATTTTTTAATTACAATTAAACTTTTACTTAATTAACCAGTTAATTAGTAATTAACAACAATTTTATTTTTAAATTTATTACCATTTTTACTATTTTTTTAGTTCTAATTAAACTTTTACTTATTTATTTAATTAAATAATTATTATTATTTTCAATTAAAATTAATTTAGAAATGTTTTTTATTTGTTTAAGTAATTAATTTGTCAAAATTACTTAAAGATAATAATTAATTTTTTCATTAATGTTAATTTTTCTAAGTCTAATAAAATTTGGACATCATAACGATTATATTTTTAACTACCCCAAAATTTTAAAACCTACAAATTACACAGAGAAAAATCCAAAATATTCTTAGAACATGCAAAACATAACAAATAACAATTTCACACAACAAAATATAAACTTCATTCAATACACCATTTCACAAAACAAAAACAATACTTATGCTAATAGTTTTTATTTAAATAAATTATACCATATTGTAATTTACACCCAAAATCATATGTATACATAAACATATATACACATATTTATCTAAAAATATATATATACAAAATCTGTTTTTTTTTTAATAACACCAAAACATCCTACATATACAACTTTTTAATACAAACTTCCCAAAATAACGCATTTTCACAAATAAAAAATTATAATATTAAAAACATACTGTGCGCACCAATTTTATTTATTTATTTAATTAATTAATTATTATTTATTTGTTGTTTGTATGTTATTTTGAATTGATTTTCTAATTGGATTGTTTTTACTTGTTTGAAATGTTTGAAATTAGTTGCTTTGTGAATTATTAGTTTACTATAAAGTTTAAAATATAAATTAAGTGTGACATAACATGAGAATGAATGTTGAGACTTTTTCTAGCATTGTCTTGTGTGTGCACATGTAGTAGTGACCAAGACACCCAAATTTTCTATCTTTAGAATCATTTGAATATTAGATGTAATAATTGGATTATATTGCAATCAAGGTAAAATGAATAATTATGTTGTTTCTATTTTTAGATTATTTTCCTTGATTCAAGCCAATAGAAATTTCCTTGATCATTTCTCTAGATTTTTAAAGTTACCTTTTTCTTGTAATTATTTTATTAATTGGAAAATAAAGGAATTGATTGTTTCCTCTATGAGTGCTAGCTGAATGTGAGAGTGTGCAAGGTATGTGTGGGTGTTGGTCAAGCCTTAGATTATCCATTTGTAGTGGTTTCTAGTTTTATAGATAATTTTGTAATGCCCTACTAATCAGGACTGTTACACTGTGTATTTTAAACAGTGCTAGACTCTCTAAACGTGTGACTAAATGTGATTAACGATTTAGGGTTAAAATTTTTGGTAAAAAGGAATAACTATTTCATTACAACGTTTAATTCCATACATGGGATCCCAAAATAAACATTTAAAAGATTATTTACAACTCAAAAGTTACAACAAACCAACATAAGCGAAAAAATAGGGTTTGTCCCTAGTTCCTCTTAGAAACCCCGACCGTGGTGGTCAAGCAGCCGCATATGTACACGTCGCCACCGAAGCTCTCCAACTCATGGGTAGTCCAGCTTTCCTTTCCTCTTACCTGCACCACACAGCACCTATGAGCCAAGGCTCAGTAAGAAAACCTCACAAGGTATAACAATATACTCAAATATTCAAAAGCCCTAAACCCATGCTTCACAGATATCAGATACATTCATTCCCATCATATAACATATAAACTGATTCCACAATTTACATATAAAATATTCATTTAAATCATACAATTGATTATTCGGCCTAGGATATCAGTCGTGCTGAGCGGCCCAACTGAGTGAGGTGCATACTCAAGCACCCTGCCTACAGTTCATGCCGAGTAATGGGGACCACACCCTCATATTGGACGTGTTCTCAGTCACACGGTCCAGAAAACAATCCTACCGAATGGCCCAACTAAGTAAGTGTGTACTCAAGCGCTCAACTCTTTGCTCATGTCGGGCAAGTGGGGACCACAGCCTCAGATTACGCTTGCCTTTCGGTCTGCGTTCTACACGCATTGCTGAGCGATATGCGTACTTAGGCATTCAGCTCGAGGTTCTTGCTAAGTGAGTAGGGACTACACCCTTATCGAGGACTCGCCTTTACGACCTACGTTCCACATCCATTGTCGAGCAACCCAACAGAGCAACATACGTACTCAGGCATTCCGCTCGCGGTTCTTGTCGGGCGAGTAGCGACTACACCCTTATCCATGACTCGCCTTTCGACCAACGCTCAGCACGCTATTGCTACCCTTGACTTATAAGTCAATGCTTTCATTAGCGCTCAGCGCGCTACTACTGCCCTTGCCTTATACGTCAATGCTTTTCAATAAGATAATTCAAACAAGCATACATCATTTAACAATTATCCAGAAACGGAGCATTCAAACATGCTTAATCAACAATCACAGGCATAATTATAATCATGCTCATTCACAAGGGCCTGAGCCCTAATCATAACTATGTCTAACAACTGGGCCAAGCCCTAATGACATATATCAGGTATTGGGTGCAATTTTCTTACCTGTGGTCCAAGCACAGGATAGATAGAACGACCCTCAAACATGATCCTGCCCCGAGCCGTAGCGGTAACCTAGTCACAAGCATAAATAATATACTCATTAAGATTCAATCCCAAAACCAAACTCTGGGACCAATCTGGAGCTCTCAAGTCTTCCATTCCCACCCAACGGGGTGGTGGAACCATCCCCCGAGCCCTCAAAAACTTCCCAAGCTCTAAAAATGGGGTTTCTGAAGTTTTCATAGGGCATGGGCGCCCAAACAAAATAGAAAGCCCCCAAGAACTCCCCTGCATAGCGCAAGGGCACCCATTACACAGGTAGCAGTGCCCAAACCTAAACAGAGAGCCCCCAAGCCCTCCTCTGCTTAGCATAGGGGCACTCAATGCAAACCCAAAATTATGGGTTCCGTTTTCCACAATTTCTCCGACCTAAGCTTGACAACCTCTGACCCAAGACCCCTAAGGGTCACCAAACCCAACTCTTGACTCAATTCTAACAACACCTTGACCCACAAGATGGTTATCCAAGTGACCATGAGCTCACAAAGAACCTCAAAGCTCTCAAAAAACAAGAAATGCCAAAAATCACACTTTGAGTTCTAAAGCTCATTCTCTAACCAAAACCAGAAATCAAGAGCTCCAACTCATGATTCAAACCACCACAAGCCCTTAAATTATTTTATAAACCAATTCCTATCCTCAAATCAATCTTCAAACAACACCAAAAGCACCAAAAATAAAAATGAAGATTCAAAATCCATTTATTCTTAAGAACACCAAGAACACATCATGAACTCAAGAGGAGGTTGAGAAATTCTTACCTCAACTGCCCAAATCAAAAAATCCAAGGGAGGAAATGACAAAGCTAGCTGCAATCTCCACTTCCCCAACCTTTTACTCTCCCTTCCATGTCTCCAAATTCCAAATGAAAGCTGAAGTTGCTCCTTAGCTCCAAAACTCTTCCAAGAAGGTAACCAAGAATAAGAGAGAAAGAGAGAGAATAACGTGAATGAGCCAGAGTGCTCTGCTTTGTCCAACTTAACTCATCCCAATGGTCAAAATGACCAATTTACCTTCACCCAAACTAATGTCCCTTTAACCAAACCAAGGGCATTTTGGTCTTTTCTCAAGATTCCCACTAATCTCAAATATCACTCTATTTCCCAATTAATTCCAATATTCCCAAGTGATTACCAAAAAATTCCCATTACCTGATAAATTCTGGTAATGTACCAAAATACCCCTAGGCTAATCCCGAGCTGGGTATTTTGCCCTGTTGTGACTAAACTGCTACTTTTCTCACTAGGATCGCCTTATGTCGAACAACCCAAATGTATTCACATAAAAATGTGGTCTCAATCAATATGCACATATATATATATATATAAATATGCCCTCAATTGGCCAAGATTACAAAAATGCCATTCTTATAAGAAACGGGCCCACATGCATGCTTAATACACCTAAACATGCAACACATAGTCATATTATATTATAACTCACATAATTCATATAATAATTCAATTATTGCCCTACTGGGCCCCTAATCAAGGCACTAAGCCTTATTATGGAAATTGGGACATTACAAATTCCATCAATCATTAGATGTCATTTTGCGTGATAATAGAAGAGGGAATCAAGGGAACTAATTTGTCTATGAATGGGAATGAGCTAGAGGGGCAGGGGACGACTAGGATAAGGATTTAAGTGTTTCGTTTCCCTTTTCTTTTCCTTATTTTCTTCTTCGTCCTCTCAACACCTTAGTGTTCGCCCAACTCCATAGAGAGAAGTTTGTCTCTCATTTCGTTCTTGCCATCAACACTAGGGAGGCTAGGGTTTTCAAATCCCAAGGAGGTAGCGGTAAAGGTATGATGGTAATCCTTTTTTTTGTTTTGTTTTTCCCATCTCTTTTTCTTCCAAGATTTCTAAGATATGGATATTTGGGGTATTTCGCATCTAGGTTCTTGTGATAAGTGGTGAGGGTGTCAAGAGACACAATTCTTGAGTTTTGGCTAAGCATGGTTATCAAGAGGTATTGTGAATTGTTTAATTGGATTTTTGTCTCATTGTGTTTTTTGATGATTGTCCTCCATTTTGTTAAATTCATAAAGACATGAAAAGGGTATATATATCGTTTATGTATGAGTAGTTTTCTATGAAGAATTTGTTTATGAATATGTGTATTCATGCATGTGGCATATGCATGTGTGGTTCTTATGTTTGTGCGTGTGTGTGTTTGGACAAGCATAAAGAGTTAAGAATAAACATATGAATGTGGTGAAGGATGTATAATCTTATTTAGGTTATATGATTTTATATGTGAGTAAGGCATGTAAGTAAATATGGATATGTGTTGCGATGTATATATATACGTGTGTGTGTTAAATTTGATGTTTTGGTAATAGAGGTTAGCATTGGAATATGGTTGTTCTTTAAATCATGATGTTTGAGTAATCAAAATAGAAATTTAATTAGACACGTGCATAGGGTTTCGGCCTAAGGTTCTTTGTAGCAAGTTTTATTTTTCTTATTTGTGTTACTTTTGATCTTAGAAGCATGCTAAGGATTGAATTGTTCAGATTATGTTTAGAATTTCTTTCTTGGAATGCATGAAATGGTAGAAACATGATAGATCATTGTTTAAACATCATTAAAGGTATATTTTAAATAAATATTGCTTGCTGTATTTTTCTTATTTTTGTTGTTGTAATTAATCAAAGATTTAAAAAATGCACTAGTTATGCCTGAAAATTTTATTTTAGAACTTTGGTAAATAAGTGATATTTTTTTCACATTTCAATTGGATTTTATTTAATTAAAAACATGCAGTTTTTTTATACTTTTGTGAATGAAAAATATGTTTTGTCCAATTATGTGAATTTAAACAAATAAAAGGTTTGCTGAAATTTTTAAGTTAATGAAGGAAAATGTCTTTTAAATACAATATGTAAAACACATGCTCAAAAAAATTAAGCTTTAGACTTTATTTATGAAAAATGAGATTTTACGTACTTTAATTATGGAACATTTAATTAAAAATAATGCAGTTTTTGTTTTTAAAATAATGAACTAAGTAGCATCATTTTTATGATACTACATATTTTATTTGAGTAAAATGATGGAATAAAGAGACTTTTTCAACTTAACTAAAGTTATGATATTTATAAAAATGTGGTAACCTTGAGGAATTATTGTTTTAACAAAGTTAAATATGTAATTTTTTATTTATCCATAGGGTAAAGGGAGTGAGTACCAAAATTGTAACGCCCTAACTTCCCTAATATGTCTTGGTGCCTTGATTAGGAAGCCAGGAAGCAATAATTGAGTTAATTATGTGTCTATGAGTTGTGAGCGTGTTATTATGTGAACTATATGAATTGTATGATGTTATAATTATGCTTGCATGTTAAGTGTATTAAATATACATGTGGACCCGTTTCTTATTAGAAGGGCATTTTCGTAATTTTGACTTGTTGAGGGTATAATTGTAAATATATATGATTTATAATTGTGACAACATTATTATGTGGATATATTTGAGCTATCTAGCATGAGGCGATCCTAGTGAGCAAGTTAACGGAAAAGTCACAATGGGGTCAAATACCCAGCTTGGGATGAGCTTAGGGGTATTTTTGTAATTTGGTAAATTACTGAGAATTGCCGAGTAACGAGAATTATTGATGAGTATTTGGTTTGAAAGATTTATTTGGGATTATGAGGGATAATTTGAGATTAGTGGGATTATGTGGGGAAAGGGGCAATGTGGTCATTTGACCACATTAGATAGCAATAGGCAGTTGAACACTTAGTCATGTTCAAGCACTTTCTATTGGGTTTTTGGAGCATTTTGGAAGAGCAATCAAGGAGAGTTAGTCTTGTGGAAGGGACTTGAGGTTGCTAGGAGTATTTTCACTTAAGGAGTTCGGATTTTCTTGGGAAAATTCAGAGGTAAGACCCCCTATTTTGGCATTCTAATGGTCTTCTTATGTTCTTTTAATTTTTGATTCCTAGTGGTTAGTTTATGGGTGTTTTGGGGTGAGGTGAGAGTTGAGTTTGGTATAGTTGAGCTTTGTTGGGTGTTTTGTGATTGGAATCTTGCTGGAAACACTTGCGTTGGTTGAATTCGAAGTTAGATTTTGTAGGAAATTGCAAGGTTGGGGAAGAACACCTATGTTCTGGGATCAATTTCTGTTTTTGGCGACCTAGCACAACCGCGCTAGGTCGGGTGTAACAACGCTAGTGTCCTAGAAAGGGGGAAATTGAACTTCAATTTGGGGCTCAAGTTGAGGGGCGTGACCGCGCCAAGGGTTGGCCCAATGCCCTGGAAACCCCAAACTTTCTATGGGTGCAACCATGCCAGGTGCCTAGAATGGCCGATTTGCTTAATTTTAAGAATAAGGCCCGGGGGGCTCGAGAATCCAGTTTTGGAGCCCACTTGGGGGCTCGGGGGACATTTGTAGTGCCTGTTATCTAGGAATAGGGTTCTAAGAGTTAGAGTTTAGATTGGGACTCGGGATCTGGGGTTGATTCCTGATGAACGTATACTTATTGTTTGAGTAGGGTTCTACCAAGCTCGAGTCAGTGATAGCGCTCTGGATCATTTCTTTATTCATACGAAGCTCATGATAAGAAAACTGCACCCAATGCGTGAGATATGTTATTAGGGCTTGGCCTAGTTGTCAAATGTAAATATGATTATTGCTTTGCCCGGTTGTGAAATGTAAACATGATTAGGGCTCGGGCCCCTGCCAATAAGCATGATTATAATTATGCATGTGGATATTTGATTAAGTATTCTAGAATGTACTGCATTTGTTTATATGATTAATGTACTATATGTATGATCATTCTGGATTGGAAGCTCAGCCTATAAGCCGTGGTCGACACTATGCGTGCGGAATACAGGCCGCTATGGCTAGGCTACCCTGGGAGAGTATTATGCACTTGACTGGCTCGGACGCCACTTGAATACATAGAAGTATGATACGCACTTGTGTTACTCAGTGCTTAGTTACAGTTATTATTGCTAAGCATGATGTTTATACTATGTTGACTATCTGAATTTGCTTAATTAAGTTTTCTTGTTGAGTCGTGGATCACGGGTGCTATATGGTGCATGTAAGGGTAAGCAGAAGCTTGGCCAAGCATGAGTTGGAAATTGTAACGACCCGAATTTCCTAATAAGGCTTAGGGCCTTGATTAGGGGGCCAGGATGGCAAGTCTTGGAATTATTTGATTATGTGATATTTATGTGTATCATTATGTGATTATGTGAGTTATATCATAATATGACTTGATATGCATGTTTAGGTGTATTACATATGCATGTGGGCCCATTTCTGAGTAATTGGGAAATTTTCATAATTTGGCCTGTTTAGGGTATATTTGGCACATATGTGGATCTGTATGGTGCTTTATCATTATTTTGTTATGCTAGGGTTACTCAGCACAAGACGATCCTAGGAGCCAAGCTAGTGGGAAAGTCACAACAGGATCCATACTTGACTTGGAATGAGTCAAGGGGAATTTTGGGTATTTAGCACATTACCGGGATATTGGTAAATGGGGATAAATATTTGATGATAAATTGGGAGTTAGTGAGATCAGGGGGAAATTCTGAGAATTTTGACTATTTTACCCCCGGAGCGTCTATGGGACCCCGAGCATTAGGATTTGCTTGAGGTTACTTAAGTTTGAAGTAACCTGTTAAGAAACATAAAAAGAACGTTCAGAATGTTCGCTCCCTTCTATTCCTTTTTCAACACCTGATCGCATTTTCGAAGGAAACTTGAGTTTTAGGACTCAGATTCAGGCAAGGATCGAGGCATAGCGATTCTAGGGAAGATGTGAAGCTTTTTAGCTGGAGAATTTAGTCGGGAAACGACTCAATCTAAGGTAATCCAAGTTTTAAGTTTTGAAGTTTTTAAGCTTTGATTGGATTTAATGTTTTGATGAATTTTTGGATGAATTGAAGCTTGGGTTTTATTGGTTAAGGGAGATTAGGATGTTTGGGATTTTTTATTTTGAGATTTGGAGATGTTTGGATAGGTTTTTGGAAGGTTTTCAAATGAAGAAATTGAGGAAAAATGGCTCGGTTGAAGTCGGGTCGCGGCCCTGTTCTAGGGCACTACGGCCCAACCTTGATGAAGAGGATAAAGTTGGATGATGGCCAGATAGGGGCGCAGTACAAGGTAGGTGTGCTGTGGCGCAAGGTGCAGGCAGAGAGGTGGTCTGGCTTCTGTTTGAAGGTGGGCTGTGGCTCAGGGTTTGGGGCCGCGATGCTTAAGGGTAGTTTTGCCCAAATTTTGTTTTTAAGCGTGCGAACTTAATTCTAAGGGCCTGGGATCGATCCTACTACCTAGTTGAGTAGGATTCGACGTCCCGGAGGCTAGGACTTGGTTAAGAAGTATTTATTTACTCATTTTGATGGGGTTTTATATTATGGTTGTGACTAGGTTATCGCTAGGGGCTTGGAAACAAGATCGTGCTTAAGGATCATTTATTTGTAACCTGTGCTTGGACAAAAGGTAAGAAAACTGCACCCAGTATGTGACATGCATGGTTATTGATGAGGCGTGTTTAGTGCTCTATATGTGGACATTGATTTCATATTAAATGCTTAGCAGTATTGCTTATCTGTGAATGGTACTGACTTATTAGTCTGAAACGGCAATAGTGTCAATATAGATTGTGAAGCTGTGGCTTATTAGTAATGTTCGGTAGTAGTACTGAGCACTGGTCATATGATATTGGCTTATGAGTCAAGAACAATATTAGCATGTTTAACAAAAACTGAAAATATTAGATCTAATTGACATAAGCATTATCATCATAAGCATGAAATGCTTGACCGACCTTAAGTTGGATGAAAACTAAAAACTCTTGTCTAGTCTAAAGGCTAGTGACATAGAGTCAGGGCTATAAGCTCAGGTGACTGAAACGTCACATGGATAGGAGGGCATGAGACCTCAGAGATAGACTTATCAGTCATCTACTCAGAGATAAAATTATCAGTCATCTACTCAAAGATAGACTTATCATTCATCTGTACAGAGATAGACTTATCAGTCATCTATTTTGAGATTGACTTATTAATCAACTATTTATAAAAAAACTTATTATTTGTCTACCTCAGAGAGACTTATCAGTCCTCTACCTCAAAGAGAGAGACTTATTAGTCATCTACTACGAGCGCAGGATCTCACAATTATTGTTTTGTACGTGTATGCATGCATGAATAGGGCTATTATTGCTAGACATAGCTATTATTATTTAGTAACATGTTATTACCTGTTTATGATCATTTTTAAGTTTTCTTGTTGAGCATCAGCTCACAGGTGCAATGTGGTGCAGGTAAAGGCAAAAGAAAGTTGGACCATCCTTGAGTTGGAGAGCTTAGGTGACGATGTGTACATATGCGTCTACTCGACCACCAGGGCCGAGGGTTTAAAGAGAAAATAGTGTTAAACTTTATTTTTTCGCTTATGTAGGTTGGATGTAAATCATTTTAGCACAGTTTAAAATGTACAACGTAATGATCCCTGGTAGTAGGGCATTACAAACTTGGTATTAGAGCAAACCAAGGTTAATGGTTCCTGAAGACAAGCTAGGCATGTACACTCTTCACTAAAGAAAGCTTCACTCAGGGTATGGTAACTATTTATGTAGCTATGTGCTTAACTGCTTAAATAGAATGTAAATGTTTTACCTACATATTATATTAAGGAGCATGAGATCATGATAGGGCCAGTCTTTTGATTATTGATATGATTATATAATTACATGCTCCGTGAATATATATGTGATATTTGCATGCTGGAGTTAGAGACATGGTATGTATGTTGGAAGAGTAGGGATTATGATTGATGTATTAATGCTATGGGCATGTTTTTAGCACTACAGGGATTATAGTATGACCAATGCACACATGTAGTATGTATGTTGGATTGGCCTAGTCTTATTTGATATTGAGACAAATGTTTTGTTGTGATTCTAGACTCATTGTAAAGCACACCGCTATTTATTTTTCTTTTGCTATTGGACTTGATTTTGATATTATTTTATTTATTTATAGTCCCGTCCCTTGGTAAATGGTCGAAATATTTGTCTATGGAACACCATTCCATTTAAACAAAGTAGGGGATAAGATGTCTTGCACCAATCTAGCCATGATGTTGTTGAACCATGTTCCATACTTATACATGGATCTTCCAGTCGTTGGATCAAACTGCAATTGCATATGGGTAATCCCCTTGGATCGCAACTTTGTGATCTCTCTCTCAACATTAGCACCATAGTAAGATCCTCTTACTTTTTTCTTACCCTAACTGTTGCTAGATTCTGGAGCTGACATGCTACACATTCAAATCATCATTAAATATTATGTAATTAATATGTTGGCTTTTAGTCATTTGTCTAATAAATAAATACTTCATTAATAAAAAAGAATTTGAAATGAAATTTATTGGATTAAAAAACAGTTTACAAGATTTGTTTGTATATTACAAGTCACCATCCTCGTCATCATCATTAACCACAACATGATCATTTTCTCTATCACTATCAACAAGTATATTTTCTTCCTCATTATCTCCATTGTCAGATAAACCCCCTTCATTACATTCATCATCATCAACAACAAAATTATAAGAGGTTGTGTCGACTAATTCATTAAAATAGTGTACTTCAGTTGGATTGACATCATCACTGTTATACTGAACATTGTCTACCCATAACTGGAATCCAGAAGAATTATCTTCTTACAATATTGGTATATCATTTGCAATGTCAATCTCATCGACATCTATGTCTAAAAAAACCTACACATTCCTTGGAATATAAGTGTTTACCAGTCTCTAATCATCCCTGTTTTTGTCGTCTTTTAGATAATGCACCAATTTTTCTTGGGATGCAAGTATAAAAGGATCATCCTTGTAAGTTACATCATCCACACTTGGAGCCATAATACTACTATTCTGTGTTTTACGCTTTAGACCCAACTATGAACAATATATTTCACCCCATTAACAATTATACCCAGATAGGAAAATACGGTAGAACTAGCTTTGTTTGCAAGAGCTTACAATTCATCTGAGACCCCTAAAGGTGTTGACTATCGTAGTTGATTGATGTACAATATAAAAATACAATTAAATTGATAAATATTTATTAATGAATATAATTTTAAGAAACTAATGAAATACTAACCCGAGTTTTAACAACTCAGGAAACTCAACTTCTTGTTCGTGTTGCATATTCGAACCACCTTGTCTTTTTAACTTATTCATATGCTCATTCATATAATTCTCGATTTCAGTACAATTGTTCAAGATGTACCATTCGGCATTTCTCTTCAACTGTGAGTCCATCAGTGTAACTATTCTTTTGCCGAAAGGACAACCGATGACCTTAAATATAGATTATTTTCGGTTGGGCCGAGAGTCAACCCGATCATCATTCCTTTCGGGTCAGTTGAATATTGTTTAAATACCTCGTAATTGCATTGAGTAAAAATTTATTTCCTCATTCATGACGTAAGCTTTAACAATTGAGTCTTTGGGACATGCATGATTTCGAAGATATCGTTTGTACACCACCATTGACCGTTCTATTGGGTACATCAAGTGTACAAGGTCACCAAGAATTGCCTCTTCCGGAAGATGAAGAACTAAGTCCACCATTACATCAAAAAATGCAGGAAGAACAATCATCTCTAATTTGCCCAAGATAATTATAATATCTTTTTGCATCTTCTCGAGATCTTTAACATTCAAATTTCGAGAACATAGTTGCTTGAAAAAGAGGCACAACTCAGTAATCTCCTTCCAGACTTCTGTTCCCAAAAATGGTTGGACACTAGCTAGAAACAACCAATGAAATAATACATGACAATCGTGTGAGCTAAGCCCTGAAATCTTACCATCGAGAACATTCACATTCTTTGATAAGTTTGCAACAAAACCATCTTTAAATTTAACTGATTTCTCAAACTGACCTGATTGACACTCCCCAGCATTAAGTGTGAAAGACGCAGGGGGTTTCTTCCACTTGTTCCCATCCTTATATAGATGAAGATTATTTCTAATTTTCATATTAGTTGGATCAAATCTTGCCTTATCTGTATCTTTTGATTTTCCATCGATACTTAACAAAGTACCCAAAACACTATCACAGACATTCTTCTTAATATGTATTACATCCAAATTTTATCTAAGTGACAAGTTTTTCCAATATTCAAGTTCAAAAAGTATGTTTCTCTTTGACCAGTTAAGCTCAGTTTGAGACTGTTTATGCCTCACACCCCCATATTCTTTGTGTTTCCCTGGTTGGGTTTTGAATATTTTTCATTTATTCCAAGATGTCATCCCCCAAGTAGCCCTTAGGTGGAGGTCAGAGCTCATTGTTACCATCAAATAATTTAGGTTTATTCCTCCATTCATGATCCATATCAAGAAATCTTATGTGCCCAATATATGCAATTTTACTTCGGATTCCTATCGAAGGAGTTTCCTCATAACATGTCAGGCATGCCTTATATCTATTTGTGCTCCAACCAAACATCATAGCATAAGCTAGAAAATCATGAATAGTCCACATGACGGAGCACGCATAGTGAATAATCAATTATTATATATGTTTACCGAGTTTTTCAGAAACTATAAATATATTGAGAGATAAGAGCTAGAAAGAAAGGCTAAGAAATGAACAAGATCACAGTTTTTACGTGGTTGGGGCGTTAATGAGTTGTAGTCCATGAGTCACTAGTATTAGGCTTTAGTGAGTTTAACTATGGAGGTTTTCTACAAGTTCAATAGCGTTTATGCATACAAGAGAAAATCAGGGATCCCCACTATAGTGAATTAATGACCTTATTTATACGCAGTCATGTGACTTGGGCCAGACTAATCCGGGCCCAATCAGGATATAATTATAAGTGCTCGCTAATGGAGCCATAATACAAGGGTGTAACATGATTATAAGTTGTTAATCTAGGCCCATTGAGTCGACTTAAGGGTAGTAGAGCCTTACAACAACCCTTTGTACATTGGCACAGACTGATCTGCGTGGGCTACCAGAAGGATCCTGGGGACAAGATTTGTAAGAGTAGTGGCAGTACCGTTTTCCTAGGAACATTTTACGTTCCATACTTACCCGATTCTGCAGGTTAGTTAGGGAGACAAGCTGTTGGATTTCTCGGGGACACGTCAGCTGTAGGAAGGACTGAGCTTTTTCTACCCAAATACCTAATATGCGTTCATTTAACGATGCCCATGTTCATTTACCAAGACCCGGGTTCATTTACTAGGGTGGACATCGTAATACAATAATAGATCGGACATCCTGATGCGGGCCAGAGCATTGGCGATGGACCTAGAGACTTCGCCTGGATCACACTCGATGGGATCCATCTCCTAGAATTGATTGTTTGCCACCATAATCTAAATCCCAGAGGATAGGGATTGGGTACACCCGGGAAGGTGGTTCGAGCCTGCATCCCAGTTCTGGCCTCCTTACTATGATCATGCTACTCGCTAGTTATTGGGATCGGCATGGTTCAGGGAGATAGGGTTCGATTGGTCATTGTTCACTGGGCCCTGGTTGGGCCCGAGCCTCTCACGAGAGCCCATGTAAACCATCTAGCCATGCCACATGTCCAATGTGGAAAATATGGATAACAATATGCATCTCGCGTCTCAACATTGTCATCCCACAATTCTTTCAAATTTGCAACTATAGGCTTCATATATACATCAATATCTTTTTCAGGTGATGTACAACCTAGAATCGATAGTGCAACATTAAAAACTCTGATTTCATGCACTTCCAAGGAGGCAAGTTGTATCCGTGGTAAGTTGTATGGGACTAGAATAACATGGCACAACTGTAAGAGTTGCTCTAGTTACCAAATGGATTGAAACCATTTGTAGCCAAACCCAATCTCACATTTGTGGGTTCTGAAGCAAAATATGTGTACGACTGATCAAGCTGCTTCCACGCCTTACTATCAGCAGGATGTCTCATCACACCATCTTCATTAGGCCTCTTAGAATAGTATTTCCACCTCATATCCTCTGCAATATATTGAGAGCTATACATCTTCTTCAGTCATGGTATCACTGGAAGGTAACACAATACCTTATGGGGAACTTTCTTCCCTTTCCCACTAGAATCTTTCCAACGACATTCACGACAAATAGGAAAAAATCTCAAACTCAAATTCTCTTTCCAAAAGAGTGCACAATCATGTTTCCAAGAATCTATCGTCTCATATCCTAATCTAAGACTTCGCAACTTAACTTTGGACATTGCATGTTTCCAAGAATCTATCCTCGTATCTTTGGTGAGATTTTTCCCACAAACATTGCATCAATTAAAAATTTGAGAAAACCATCAAAATAATGGTTGCCACACTTATTAATCACTTTCAAATGCATGAGCTTCACTAAAAAGTTCAAAGCCGAATACTTTGTACAACCAAGGTATAACTCACTTGACATCTCCCTCAACAAATTATTGTACTTGTCAAAATTATTGTCATGATCTATGTGGGGGGGGGGGGGGGGGGGGGGGATCATTAAATCTTCCAGTTGGAGCAGTACTTGGCTCTCTGTCGATGTCGTCTTCTGCTAAAATATTAGCCAACACAGCTACCATCTTGTCACCATCCTCCATTGAGATTGCATCTGGTTCCCTACTTATCGAGCATTCCCACATTTCTTACACAGACAATGACTTAGACCCCAATAATCAATGTGATTATTAGTAGCTTCAATAAACTTGAAGACACCATTTTTATATTCAACTGATAGGCGATTCCGAGCACTCAGCCAGCTTCGGTCAGGTGGCATCTTCTATAAGAACAATTTCAAAATTTTATAATTTCAGTTAATTTATAATTAACTTTTATCAATTAGTTAAGTCACTAAAAAGTTACTAATTAGTATTTAATTTTTAATAATTAATTAATTAAATCTCTAATTAATAATTTAACACATCAAAATTTATAATCTCTGTGTCTATATCACTATCATTGATGAGGGTGGTCTACACCCATCAATCATAGGAATATCGAGATAGAGATCATAAAGTAATTGATTAGTTTAACATATAATTAAATTCCTTTAAAATTAAAAGTTCACTTAATGACTTAATTTTGACTATTCCAAAAAATTTAAATCACGTACTCAGAAAATTCCAGAACATTCACAATTACACATAAAATATTTTTAACTCATCAATTACTATTAATTTATATTATGACTACCAATCACATATTTTCTAAACATACACATAAAACTATTTATATTTTAAATTTACAAAATCCAAACATGATAAAAATTTATAACATAGATGCATAAAATATACAAATCACCTACAAAAAAAATACAAAATACATATTACTTCACAAATGAAAATTTATGATATCTCCTTGTTCAAAGCAAGGCAACGTCAGTGGCGGACTCAGACCAGAGGTGGAGTTGCTTGGGACACATATAGAGAGTGTATTATATATTTACATAATAATAAAAAAAATAGTACATTAAAAATTAAAAATACCTTTTTGTGGTGGCTGCAGTGGGAGAGTCGGAGGCTGGCGGTGGAGGCTACGGTGGGCCTCGACGATGGGTGTGTAGGACTCGGTGTAGGGGTCTCGGTGTGTAGCACACACAATTTTCTTTTTAGTTTAATTCATTTTGTTTTTTGTTTCATTATTAATTATTAAATGTTAGAATTTTATTTTTAATTGTTTGAATTGTTTGGTGAGGAAATATGTGAATTTATTTTGTTAGTTGTTTATTTTAATTTGTAAGTAATTGAGTTTTGATTGAATGCACCAAGGTGCATGGTAAGTAGTGATGCACATGAACTATTGTGTGTGTGCATGTGCATGGTGAGGATGCAATAGATGATCATGTATTTTCTCATTTTATTATTTATTTATGTATTCTATTAAAAAAGAGGAATAAGAAAGGAAAAATGGCAAGGATTTGTAGCAATTCTAGGAAAGTTAAAATTGGAGTAATGAAGTTTGAAAGGCCTTGAGTTGGCCAAGTATGAGAGATAGAGAAGGAGAGTGTTCAGTCAAAAAGGGCTAGTGAATGTTTCCATACTTATTCATGTCATCTTTTCCTTGAATTATTCTTTTTATTATTTATTTGATTTTAGGAAAAATTAATGGAAATGGAAATGAGATTGTTACCCATTCACATTACGAGGATAGGGTTAGACTATTAGGGTAAATAAAAGGAAAAGAATCATGAGCTTGAACTCATTTTGGCTTGTGGCTGCCGAGTTTAGAGAGAGAGAGAGAGCAAGGGAGAGGGCATGAGAAAGAGAAAGAGAGAGAGAAAGAAGGAGAAGGACAAGAGGAGTAGTGTTTCGAAACCCCTAGGTATGTGTTCATGTATTGGTGTTTTGAATCCTTAGTTATGAATTCTCTTCTTCTTAATTCTAAGAGTTTTCTCATTTCTTTTTCTATGTGGTTTCGAAAACCCCTAGGGTACCCAAGGTCTCTTGTGTTCTTGAACACAATCAAGGAAGGTAATAAAATGTTTCTCAATGTCTTGTTGTTTTGATGATTGTAATCTCTTGGGTCATGTTTTGGTTTTGTTTCATAAGAATGATTATAATCTATGGAGATCTCAATGTTTGGTTATTTTGATGATGTTGATATGTTTTCGTTCTTGCATGAATTTTTCTAGATTTCTGTAGAGTCCCAGAACTTTGCTTAGCTAGTTAGATAGTAGTAGTAGTAGTAGTAGTAATAGCTAGTAGTAGTTATAGTATGTTTATTACTGTAGTTTTGGTTCAAGCCGAGACTTAGTTGAACACTCGTAGCAACACTTATAGATTTTATAAGTTTAACCTTATAGTTTAGGAATATTAATTATAACATAAGGTTTGATTAATATCACTGATTATAAAGATGTCATTTATTATATTACAAGGTTTAGATAGAATTAATAAGATCATGACACTTTTCGTGTGCATGTTTATTTAAGGGTTTAACTATAGTTTAAATAAAAGAAAGTTCTAGAAACTCTAGAATCTTCCAAGACCATTAAGAGCATGACACTTATCACAATCTTGTTTATTTGAGGATTTAAGCATTTTAAGTAAATAATTCAAAAATATAAGTTTCTAGAAGCTTTAGACCCTTACAGAACTTGATGGAATCTAGTATTACTCAGTCAAACCTGATTAATCAATTCAAATTATGCTGAAAAAGTGCAATTACGTGTTTAATATATTCACGTATGCCGATATATCGCAGCTTAGGGGCTGATATATCGCCTACGGAAGATACGAAAAACACATCGATTTTGCACGAACGATCGAACCAGCCTCGGGAATATTGGGAGAGGCAATATATCGCCTATAGGGGGCAATATATCAGCCCCACCTATGTATTTTTGAAAGTTCGGTTTTTAATTTTAAAAATAGCCTTAACCTCTTGACTTGCCTCTAAACCTTTTTGACCGAGTTTTAAGCAACTGTAGAATGAATATTCAAATATTTTTCAATTAATATTCATTATTTTATTCAAGCTAAAAGAAGATATTTTCACACCTTGAACTCTATAAATAGGACCTAGTACCTTGCCATTTCTCTCATTCTTTAAGCTGTGTTCAGAGCCTTCAAGCTGCTAGGATTACTATAGAGTGATACACTTGGGTTTGGGAAAGAGAGATATAGAGTGTGTTTTTAATATCGAGGTTTAGATCAGTTCTAGTACATACAAAGGTATTCTTATTCTTAAGTTCATTTCTATATGATTCTTTAGTTTCTTTTAGTTTTCTTTACTCAAATCCTAACTTGTTGTTTCCATTCTTGGTTAGGTATTTAAGTTCTTTGAACTTAAGGTTTCTTTTCGGTAAGCTTCTTCTTGGTGGTTTAGTTCTCTTCTTTATCATCTCTTATCTTTAGAAATACTCACCATTTTTATTGTTGGTTTTAGGAGTGTTCCAAATCCCGTCCTTGTTCTCAAATATCCCGGTGTTGGTAAGGAAAATATAATAGATTTTGTATGCTTTTATGTTTGATATGTTTATGCTATGATATGTTTTTAGTTTTTAGCACATGATTTGTTTAGATAACAAATATATAACTTGTTTAGATAACAAGTCCCAATAATGTATTCCTTGAGCATATGATTGTTTAGATAACGAGCCCCATAAATTTATTTGACTTGTTTAGATAACTAAACCCCGTAAATTTATGGTCATATGATTGCTTAGCTAGCAAGCCCCAAGAAGTATGATGGCCATTATAATACATGTTTTTATAGTCATATGTTTTGTAGTCTTATGTTTATGTTTTATGCTGTATGTGCTAGTAGATATTTCTTGCTGGGCATTAGGCTCACTCCTTTATTTTTAATGTATGCAGGAAAATAGATATGGGCAGAAGGATTCGTGGTAGCTCGACTTGTGTATTAAGAATGAAGGGATTCAATGAACTGCATGATGGTTTGAGGATGACATTATTTTATTTTTAGTCTCTTTAAATTATGTTTTTATGTATTTTCCGCATTCATCTTTGTAAACAATGTCCTTTAGTTTAAAGTTATGTTTTATTTTAAACAATGGGATCCCAAACCGCTCATTTATGTATTTCAATATTTACTTTGGAGTTTTTAATAATGTTGTTAATATTTCTTATATATGTTTTCTCAAAAATAGTAGCTATGGCTAGTAGTTTTAATGGTCCAATGTCATAGAATTAGTTGGGTCATTACAGTTGGTATCAAAGCAACGGTTCATTCGCATGAAGTTCTCCTTGATACACACGCTCAAGCTCTGAATCTAACCGCCAATGTAAGTGTTTATGTTATAGTTAATATGTTTATATGTATAGCTAACATTTTTAGCCTTTATGTTTTCAGTTAAGAATGAATGGAGTCTTGACTTATGAGGATATCTTAGCCATTAAGACCTTGAAAAGAATTAGAGAGCCAAGAAACAGCGTAGGAGTGCTAGAAATAATCACTCGGATATTACTTTTTTTCCACAAGGAGATAGGTCACCTCCAAGCAACTAAGCAAATCATGATGAGAGCTACGGAGCAATATGTTTTAGTGATTAGACTTTTTAAAGATTATCCTACTGTAATTGCAACTTTAGAAGATATATGGGAGACAATAGATGATGAAGATGAATTATCAGTAGCTATGAGATATTATTTTCTCATACTTAGGTTTACCTCTAAGATGGAATTCCAATTCACAAATGAGCAAAAACATATAATTTTTACGAATCTTCCGCGAGGGCATTTTGAGGCTCAAGATAATGATGACTACGAGGAGATAGATGATGATATGTTAGATGAAGGATCAGATGTAGAAGATCTTGATTTTTAGAATAGATTAGTTTCTTTATTTATTTTATTTATTTGCATTTATGATTATAAATAGTGAAAACCTTTTTCCAAATAAATATCATTGTTATTTTCATGACATGTAAGAGTTTGATTTTTCTTTTGCAATCATAATAAATAATAAATATAATAAATAATGACTAAGTTTGGTGAGGGTGGATACAAATCAATGGACCAGGTTCCATATTGAGAGTTAGGGGGCCATAATAGTGGGAATGATTTTACTGATCCCAGCCCTCCCTCAATATGGTTAACTTTGGAACAGCGACGAGTTTCGAGCCTGAGAATTTAGTCATATAGGATGATTAGAAACTGACTTAGAAAATAATAAAGATGGCTTATTTTTCTAAGTATATAAACCCACTCTAATTATAAAGAAGGCTTATATAATTTTCATAAGAAATCATAATTAATAGGTCTGAGTTATGTTTGCTTAGATTAAGTTTTTTCCTTAGAGCCTATTAGGGTAAAGTTCTAACATGTTTTTCTCAATTGTTAGAACTCTACTGAAGATGTGGCTTAGAAGGTCTGCTTGCACCAATTTCAGTACCTCCAATGCCGCTCCTGAGAGCAATGAAGCACCTCCAGTTCGCAGAAGGGGAGTGCGTGCTACTGCTAACCGAAATGTGCCGCCGCCGGTTGACAACACTACGGAAATTGCCAGACTACGACAGCAAGTTGATGAATTATTGCAGCAATAGCGACAACATGCTCAACCTCAGACTCAGCCTCTGCCTCCGCCGCAACCATAGCCTCAGCAAATGGCCCCAGTACCCCAACAAGTTGGTCCATATAGGGGATGGCCAATGGCGAACTATGCGTCATACCCAGCTCAGCACATGGAATCAATTTATGAGCAGTTTTGTAAGCAACATGCTCCAAAATTTGAAAAGAAAACAGACCCCTTTGAGGCGGAAGAATGGCTAAGGAATGGGGAGTCGATCCTAGCGCACATGAATCTCGGCAACGCAAACCGCATATCGTGCGTTTCGTCTCTGCTTAAGAAAGATGCTAGAATATGGTGGGACTTAGTTTAGCAGACTCACGATGTCACCACCATGACTTGGACCAGATTTGTGGAGTTGTTCCACAAAAAGTACTATAATTCGGCAGTCATCGCTTCAAAGGTCGAGGAGTTCGCTGGTCTGAAGCAAGGGAATTTATCAGTAACAGAATATGCTCGGAAGTTTGACTGATTAGCCAAGTTTGCACCAGAAATGGTTCGAACTGACTTTCTGAGGGTGACCAAGTTTGTTAGAGGACTTTGACCAAAGATTGAGCTAGGGGTTAAGCAATCAAACTCGGGAAATACTACATATGCCGATGTTCTAGAAACGGCAATAAAAGTAGAAAGGCTACATGTGAATGTTAGTAATGAGGAGGCCAGTAAGCCTAAGCCTAAACAGCAAAGACAACCTCAGAATAGTTGGAACAACATCCACAATAACAACAACAATCAGCCTAGCAACAATAATGGTCAGAAGAGAAGGCATCCTGACAACAAGCAATCTGACAACGATAAAAGGGCACGAACGAATAACGGAGGTAATAGGTCGGGTTATGTAGAATACCCACAATGTGCTAAGTTCCAAAAGAAACATCCTAGTGAGTGTTGTGCAAACACCAAGGGATTCTTCAACTGTGGTCAGGAAGGTCACCAAAAGAGGCAGTGTCCCCAACTCCAGCCAGAGGGGAAAAGGGAAGACAAGATGGTTCCGACTAGGGTATTTGCCTTAACCCAAGGAGAAGCTTATGCTAGCAATAAAATGGTCACAGGTCAGATTTCTATCATCAATAATATATGTTCTGTATTATTTGATTCGGGAGCCACTCATTTGTATATCTCGTTAGGAATGATAGAGAAATTAGACAAACCTTGTGAAAGATTTAGAACTAGGTTTGTAACTGAGTTGCCTTCGGGCGAAGTAGTCCTATCATCACGGATAGTACGAGGCGTACCGATCAAGATTGAGGACGTAGAATTAAAAGGAGACCTGATAGAACTGGAGATCAAAGACTTCGACGTGATACTAGGCATGGACTGGCTAGCAAAACATGGCGCAACCATCGACTGCAGATGTAAGAAAGTGATATTCGAGACTCCCGATGGTCATAGATTATTCTTTATGGGACAAGTTTCAGGACTACGCACTCCGCTTATATCATCTCTCAAAGCTCAGAGGATGATAGAAAAAGGATGTCACACATTTTTATCCAGTGTCACGGATGTGGTAAAGGAAACACCACTAAAAGTTGGAGACGTCCGCATTGTAAAAGAATTCCCAGAAGTATTTCCTGACGACTTTCCAGGGTTGTCACCGACTCGAGAAATTGACTTCAATATTGAACTAGTACCGGGCACCGAGCCTATCTCCAAGGCACCATAACAGATGGCACCTACCGAACTCAACGAGTTATAGACGCAGCTACAAGAACTCATAGACTTGGGTTTCATTAGACCTAGCCATTCGCCATGGGGAGCACCGGTTATATTTGTGAAGAAAAAGGACGGAAGCATGCGAATGTGCATAGATTACCGCGAGCTGAATAAGGTGGAGATTAAGAATAAGTACCCGCTACCTCGGATTGACTACTTGTTTGATCAACTCCGAGGAGCGACCTTGTTCTCAAAGATTGATCTACGGTCTAGGTATCATCAGCTCAAGGTATGGAAAGAGGATATTCCCAAGACAGCCTTTAGAACTTGTTATGGGCATTACGAGTTTTTAGTTATGTCTTTCGATCTTACCAACACTCCAGTCGCGTTTATGGATTTAATGAATAGGGTCTTTAAGGACTACTTAGAGAAATTCATCATAGTGTTCATCGACGATATCTTGGTGTACTCAAAGGACAAATTCCAGCACGAGGAACATTTAAGGTTGATCTTGTTGAGACTAAAGGAGCATCAACTTTACGCCAAGTTCAAGAAGTACGAATTTTGGCTTTCAAAAGTAGCATTACTTGGGCACATTGTGTCCAAGGACGGAGTTGCAGTAGACCCATCTAAGGTAGAGGCTGTGAAGGAATGGCCAAGACCAAAGAACGCATCAGAGGTAAGAAGCTTTCTGGGATTAGCAGGTTATTATCGAAGGTTTGTAGAAGGCTTTTCTAAGATAGACACTCCGCTTACCAACTTGACCCGGAAACAGCAAAGGTTCAACTGGACTGATAAATGTGAAGAGAGCTTCCAGTTTCTTAAAGATAAGCTGTGCTTAGCACTAGTACTTTGTGTACCGACACCCAACGACAAGTTTGTAGTCTACTGTGATGCGTCTAAGTAAGGGTTGGGTTGTGTGCTGATGTAGAATGATAAGGTGATAGCCTACGCCTCAAGGCAGTTGAAGGAATACGATCAACACTATCCAACACACGATATGGAGTTGGCAGCGATGGTTTTTGTGTTAAAGATCTGATGCCATTATCTTTATGGAGAACTGTGTGAGATTTATACAAACCACAAAAGCTTAAAGTATTTCTTCACTCAGAAGGAGCTTAACATGAGGCAACGCAGGTGGTTAGAACTAGTTAAGGATTATGACTGCAAAATCCTATACCATTCGGAGAAGGCAAACGTAGTTGCTGATGCACTAAGTAGAAAAAGTTATGGAAGTTAAGCAGCATTAGCTGGAATAGAAAAGCTGCTACAATAAGAGCTGATCAGTGCTAGTATATAAGTAGTCATTGGTAAGCTGGCTAACTTGTCTATCTAGTCAAGTTTGTTATAAGAAATACGGATTGGGAAAGGGCATGATGACCCATTAGTAGCACATATGGATGCAGTTAGAAAAGGTAAGGCCACCGATTTCTCAATATCAGGACAGGGGTTATTGAGATATAAGGATCGGGTATGTGTGCTGAATGATTAAGGGATTAAGATGAAGATTTTAGACGAAGCGCGCAGTACCTCGTACTCAGTTCACCCAGGGTCGACCAAGATGACTCACGACATTAAGGCAATATATTGGTGGCCAGGAATGAAGAAGGATATAGCGGAATTTGTGTCTAAATGTTTAGTATGCCAGCAAGTGAAAACAGAACATCAGCAGCCTGCAGGCTTATTGCAACCACTTAGCATTCCATAATGGAAATATGACGATATCTCCATGGATTTCGTGACGGGTTTGCCATGAACGAATAAGCAGCATGATTCGGCTTGGGTAGTAATAGATAGACTAACCAAGTCAGCTCATTTCCTACGTGTTAAGACTTCATACACAGCGGATCAATACGCAGACATTTATGTCCAAGAAATTGTACGACTTCATGGAATCCCTAAGACAATAGTATCCAATAGAGGATCAGTGTTTACATCGAGATTTTGGGGAAGTTTGCAGCAAGCCATGGGTACCAAGTTAAGTCTTAGTATAGCATTTCATCATCAGACAGACGGTCAGTGCGAGCGTGCCATACAGATTTGAGGAGGATCATGGAGTAAGTATTTCCCGCTAATAGAATTCTCCTACAACAATAGCTACCAGTCAATGATCGAGATGGCTCCTTATGAGTTACTTTATGGAAGAAGTTTCCAATCGTCGTTACTTTGGGACGAGATAGGAGAAAGGCAACTTCTTGGTCCCGAAGCTGTTAAAAAAGCTCAGGAAGCAGTAGCGCTGATTAGAAAGTGTATGCTCACTGCTCAAAGTTGTCAGAAAAGTTATGCCGATGCCAAGCGGCGTGATGTGGAATTCAAATTCAGAGATCAAGTCTTCCTAAAGATATCTCCAATGAAAGGTGTGAACCGGTTTGGGAAGAAAGGCAAGCTTAGTCCCTGGTTTATAGGTCCTTTTGAGATATAGGACAAAGTGAGAGCAGATGCATATAGATTAGCCCTACCGCCAGCTCTAGCAGATAGCCACAATGTGTTCCACATCTCGATGCTGCGTAAATATGTCTCAGACTCATCTCACGTCCTCAAGTACGATACAATAACACTCCAGAAAGACTTGAGTTATGAGGAACGACCGGTTAGCATCCTAGATAGAGGGATAGAGGAATTACGATCCAAAACTATTCTGATAGTCAAAGTCCTATGGAGTAATAGTTCTGAAAGGGAAGCAACGGTAATAGGACATGTTAGCCCGGTATCCGGAATTGTTTGGTAAGTAACTTTCGAGGACGAAATTCTTTTTAATAAGGGAGAATTGTAGAGTCCCAGAACTTTGCAATACTTATAGTAGTAGTAGTAGTAGTAGTATGTTTATTACTGTAGTTTTTGGTTCAAGCCGGGACTTATTTGAACACTCGTAGCAACACTTATAGATTTTATAAGTTTAACGTATAGTTACAGAATATTAATTATAACATAAGGTTTGATTAATATAGCTGATTATAAAGATGTCATTTATTATACTATAAGGTTTAGATAGAATTAATAAGATCATGACACTTGTCGTGTGCATGTTTATTTAAGGATTTAACTATAGTTTAAATAAAAGAAAGTTCTAGAAGCTCTAGAATCTTCCAAGACCATTAAGAGCATGACACTTGTCACAATCTTGTTTATTTGAGGATTTAAGCATTTTAAGTGGATAATTCAAAAATAGAAGTTTCTAGAAGCTCTAGACCCTTCTAGAACTTGCTAGAATCTCGTATTACTCAGTCAAACCTGATTAATCAATTCAAATTATGCTGAAAAAGTGCAATTATGTGTTTAATATATTCACGTATGCCGATATATCGCAGCTTAGGGACCAATATATCACAGCTTAGGGACCAATATATCGCCTACGGAAGATACGAAAAACACCTCGACTTTGCACGAACAATCGAACCAGCCTCTGGAATACTGGGAGAGGCGATATATCTCTTATAGGGGGTGATATATCGGCCCCACCTATGTATTTTTGAAAGTTCGGTTTTTCAATTTTAAAAATAGCCTTAACCTCTTGACTTGCCTCTGAACGTTTTTGACCAAGTTTAAGCACCTGTAGAACGAATATTCAAATATTTTTCAATTAATATTCATTATTTTATTCAAGCTAAAAGAAGATATTTTCACACCTTGAACTCTATAAATAGGACCTAGTACCCAGCCATTTCTCTCATTCTTCAAGATGTGTTCAGAGCCTTCAAGTTGCTAGGATTACTATAGAGTGATACACTTGGGTTTGGGATAAAAAGCTTTATAAACACTTGGGAAAGTGAGATATAGAGTGTGTTTTTAATATCGTGGTATAGATAAGTTCTAGTATATCCAAAGGTATTCCTATTCTTAAGTTCATTTATGTATGATTCTTTAGTTTCCTTTACTCAAATCCTAACTCGTTGTTTCCATTATTAGTTAGGTATTTAAGTTCTTTGTACTTAAGGTTTCTTTTCAGTAAGCTTCTTCTTGGTGATTTAGTTCTCTTCTTTATCATCTCTTATCTTTAGAAATACTCACCATTCTTATTGTTGGTTTTAGGAGTGTTTCAAATCCCATCCTTGTTCACAAATATCCCTGTGTTCGTAAGGAAAATAGGATAGATTTTGTATGATTTTATGTTTGATATGTTTATGCTATGATATATGTATGATATGTTTTTAGTTTTTAGCACATAATTTGTTTAGATAAAAAACATAGAACTTGTTTAGATAACAAGTCCCAATAATGTATTCCTTGGGCATATAATTGTTTAGATAACGAGCCCCATAAATTTATATGACTTGTTTAGATAACTAAGCCCCGTAAATTTATGGGCATATGATTGCTTAGCTAGCAAGCCCCAAGAAGTATGATGGCCATTATAATACATGTTTTTATAGTCATATGTTTTGTAGTCTTATGTTTATGTTTTATGCTATATGTGCTAGTAGATTTTCCTTGTTGGGCATTAGGCTCACTCCTTTATTTTTAATGTATGCAGGAAAATTGATATGGGCGAAAGGATTCGTGGTAGCTCGGCTTGTGTATTAAGGATTAAGGGATTCGATGGACTGCGTGACGATTCGAGGATGACGTTATTTTATTTTTAGTCTCATTAAATTATGTTTTTAGGTATTTTCCGCATTTAGCTTTGTGAACAATGTCCTTTAGTTTAAAGTTATGTTTTATTTTAAACAACGGGATCCCATACCGCTCATTTATGTATTTCAATATTTACTTTGGAGTTTTTAATAAAGTTGTGAATATTTCTTATGTATGTTTTCTCAAAAATAGTAGCTATGTCTAGTAGTTTTAATTGTCCAATGTCATAGAATTAATTGGGTCATTACAATTTCTTGAAGGGCATATGCAAATTGTTGTGATTGTTTTATTTCACATGATGAGTATATTGTTTGTTAATAAGACCCATGAGAATATTTGGGAGATTATGTGTTTGATAATATCTATGTGGGGATTTTTATGTTTATGTTGCTATGATCATTTTGAAATAAATCATTTATGTAAAGGTATGCAAAGATGTTAATAGGGGCATTCTAGGGCATAAGTTTGTATTTTTGTCTACTCTATGTTAATGATTTTTCTTTTCTTGTAAACATGCAAAAGAGATTTGAGTTGTTGTGTGGGCATATAGGGTTCGGCTATGTCATGTCTCTACAAGAAAAAATACTTTTAATAACACCGAAAATGTGTTATCAAAACATACGATAACACTTTCTGATGTGTTAAGACCGACTATGTTATCGTAGGTCAGGGTACTTTACATAACACTTTATCAGTGTTATACAGATGTGTTATTGTACTGTCAACGATAACACAATTTCTGTGTTATTTTAATATATAGATAAGTGTTGAATTATGTTATTTATAGTCGATTATAAAACACTTTTTTTGTGTTATACTACACTTTAGTATAACACATTTTTTGTGTTATACTACACTTTAGTATAAACACATGTGTTATATTAGCTTAGAGAAACATAATCTTTTTTTACTTACACAAAACTAGGAAAACAAATATGAAAGTTGAAGCCAAATAAGGTAACATAAATAGATTTTTATTAATTACTCAAATGTAATTACAATATTTAGTCTACTGGTCTAGGTTTAAGAAATCATATTACAACATAATTTATGCCCAATTCAGATTCCTTTATCACTAAATACAAAACAAGAAATGTATACAAAAATTAGTGAAATACATTCTTCCATTCTAAAGGCCTCAACTACAAATGTTGTCAAGAATTGCTCCAAAGAAATCATCTCAATATACCTGCACATTGTAAAAAAAAAGTCCTTTTATTATTAAGAACATAAGACTTAAGCTAGTTTCCACCTGTAAGCATATAAAGTTTAAATTAAATTCGTCAATATCCATACTCAAGAGCCTTTTCTTACTTTCTTCTTCATTCTTCTCTTCTTTAAAAAGTTCCTCTGCTCCAAATCTCAAGATAGCTGAAAGCTCATTCTGCAATGGTGTAATAGAAAATGGCAATTAGAGAAGACATGAGAGAGAAAAATAGTATAGAAACTCTACATTGCATTTTTTTAAAAAACTAAGTTTCCTGCCTAACCCTACAATATTTGGGGACCAGAAAACTATAGCAATTGCAATTGCAACGTAGGTACCCAAGAGGGACTCAACCTTGTGGAAGCAAACCACATGCTTGACCATTGGAGCAACCCCTCTTGGGTTACTCTACATTAAATTTTGATGTACAGAGAAAGAGAATTAGGGGCCTGGGAAAGGAGTTGAAAGGCCAGGGGAAAGATAACCACAACTAATCACCCACTGATAATCTACTTTATCATTTTTTAACAGAAAAAAAAAATTTGTACGTAATCCAACTAATTCAAGAAACTATTTCAAAACACCCCCATAGGACCCGTACCTTGTTAAAATAACTCCCCTTCTTTGCTTCTTTCTTCTCCAATCTGCCTTCTGCATTCAATTTCTGGATCACCAGGTGGTCAAGAACCTAAATGATACATGTAGAGATGTAAGTAAAACTTGTGAGAGAAAAAAAAAGGCATTATTAGACTCTATAAAGCAAACAAATTTCTCAAGAATTTGAAGAGAATATCATCAACCATCTTTTTCTTAGCTCGCTCCAAGATATCTTCCTCAGCACTTTTGCTTGTGACAAATCTGTAGATGTTCACAACTTCTTGTTGGCCGATTCTATGAGCTCTACTCATTGCCTGAAAATAAACGCATTAATTAAGTAAAACCATTTTCTCTGATTATATTCTGCAATGAAAAAACCCATAAAAAATAACATAAAATACCCAAAAGAAATTAAAAAATTAAAAGGAGATTTCATTTCAATCAAACCTGTAGGTCATTTTGAGGGTTCCAGTCCGAATCAAATATGATAACTGTATCTGCTGTTGCAAGGTTGATACCTAGGTCACCTGCCCGAGTTGAAAGAAGGAAGCAGAAATCATCAATACCAGGTGCATTAAAATGATCCATTGCTTGCTGACGCAGTTCAGCCTTATTGCTGCCATCTAGCCTTTGAAATTGAAACCCTCTATATGACATATATTCTGCTAGTATATCCAACATTCTTACCATCTGCAATAAATCAGTATTATTAATTTAACCATCAGCAAATACTTATCTGGACATTGAGTAATACAATATACTGCGAAGACATAATCACAGTCTTAGATAGATAACTCCCATACTACAATAGTAAAGATACAGGAACACTGAAAATCGGCAACATGCCTTTTATTTATCTGGATATATTGGCATTATAATTTTCTTCAGTATGAAAGAAAACTAACATGGTCATCAAAATGAAGATAACAATTAAAAGAGCGTAGAATAACAAGTCTCGCCTTTTCAAAATAAGTAAAGAAATAAATCACAACTCTCACAAAGTAACCCAAGGAACCAAAAAACCATACACTCAGAAAAACAATAACTTATTTTATCAAACCAAACTGAAGAAATAATCTGAATTGGCCAGCGGCCATGCAAGGAGGAAATATGAGAAAGGGAAAAGAAACACAAACAAACATAACATGGGAGAACCAAACAAAACACTCAATCTCAGACACACAATCGAAGAACCAAACACTTGAATCTTGTCTCAAGTAACTAAGAATTTAATGCTATCTAACATTATCTTCAAAATCTACAAAGATTTCTATTATTCCTCTCCAACCAAGTATCCATCTACTTCCTAATTCTGAAGCCTTAATTACTAAATAACTGCGGCTGGATTAGCAAACAAGCCTGACAAAAAAAAAATAGCCCATTTAGGAAATGAAAAATAAAACTTACATAGATAATTTATATATTTATTGACATAAATGTCCAGTTGGGGATTCCATCAACTTCTAAGGTCTAAAATAATAGCATACTCCACAAATGCTAGTACCATAAATAAACTTACAACATTTCTTCATGCTCAATTTTACTTATAAATCATATACATGACAAAGTCATAGCATCAAGAAACATAATTCCAGATACTGTTCTAACATAACAAGTTAACTACAAGTTAAGTTTTGTTAATTTTGACAAAAGAGCATAGAAAAAAAATTCTTATACTGCTTTGATGCCTACAAAAAACCATCTACTTTGGATTCCTCCATTGAATGTCGAATGAAAATATGAAACCAGAGTGCTTTGAAGCCTAAAAAAAACCATGTACTTTAGGATTCTTTTACTGAATGTCAAATGAAGAATGAAACCAAAGTGCTTTGATGCTTACAAAAAATCATGTACTTTGGACACCATGGTTCAAGAACTGGACATAAAGTGAGGAACACATAATTCATAGAGAGACATAAGCATGTTGGTGTAACATGCCAATTGAAAAAAGACATGCCATTATTACAAAATAACAGAAGAACAATGTTGCTAATACTTGGAACGTTGGTACATCAAAAAATTATGGCTTTAATATTAACGTTACAAGCATTTTGGCTTGCTTAGATACAGAGTGCCCTATGACTACGAGACACTACAATTCCTAGAATATAGTAAGAAAAATGGTAAAAGTAAATAAAGAATTATATCCAAATGAAAAACAAAGCAGACGTTTAAGCACAACAAGTGTTGCACTCTAATCAAGCTTCATAGCTTCAAGCAACCTCTCAAAAAACATATCAAGCACAATAGCATCTTAAACAAACCTGGGAAAAAATTAAAACACGATGCTTTGTCTCATGCAACCTAACAAGTAGCTTATCGAGTATAACTAACTTCCCACTGCTCAAAATAATTCTCTCAAGTTTACTGCTATCATTGGTTCTTGAGTCGCCACCATAACCATGGTCTGCACTCTCAAACAGGAGGGGTGATTGCAGCACTTCTTCAACTCAACCACAATATTTAAAAGTGAAACCTGAAAATAATTATTACACAAATGTTTCAGCAATTGCTTAATACGAAAACTAGAACCACACTATGATGTTGATATGGAATGGTGAAGTTTTATCCATGGTAAACTTATGAGTAATAACATATCAAATTTCCAGTAGACACTAACAGAACATGGACACTAGAATCACAATACTAGCATTGCTAAAGAATATTAATTTATTAAAACAAAAAACTCTAGAAAGAAAAATCTCTTCCACCAATATTAATTTGACATTTCCATGGAAGCATTATGTTATACATAAGAAGTTACAAAGACACCCATAAAATATGTACATTAAATTCCCTGTCAAAGCAAATTCAATAATAAAACCAAAATCAATTGAAAACCAACAGGATAGAATAAATCAAAAAGAGGAGTTCCAGAAGTAAAGAAAGGCAAATGATAGGTCCCAGTACATTAATAGAATATAGATAGTAGAAAGGTTTGTGGGTAATTGTAGTGATGGATAGTGGATGCGCTAAAATAGTCTAGTATATACAAAGTAGAAGAATGAAGGAAGCATGATGATCGTACTGAATTGAGCAGTAGCTCTTGAGAGTGCTCTGGGGGTGAATTCCACCACCACTTGTGGCTAAAAATGATCAAACTAACAAAAGAAGCAATTGGGCAAGAGTTGCTTGTGCTTTTTCCCTATATTCAAAGTCACCCTGTCTCGTATCATATACATCATTGGGGTTGGCTCAATAGTCCAGCTTTTAACGGATCATGCCTTTATATTTTGGCCAAAAGTCAACTTTTCTTTAAAGAAACATCAACTTGTATTAATGCTAAAATAATACAAGAGTAAAGTGAGTGAGAAAACACCCAGATCATCAAACAAGCAAAAGGAGAAGAGCTAAACTGTCACCCCTACTTATGATAAACCACATCCATCAAAAACTACCAATAGACATATAATACCTCTAAATTCTTCAAAAAATATTTGCAACACATAATACCTAATTCCCACGAACTCCTTTGTTCAAGTCATGGAAGTTGCGTTCCAATATCCACTTATAGTACCTAAATGAAATATGTTAGCATCAAACATGCAGAGAGTAAATTGACTGATATTATAGAGATTCCTGTCTATAAATTAACAATAGAACTTACTGTTTCTGAAGTGGAGACATCTCAACCCTAAGAATTCGCTCAATTTTTGGAGGCAAAGATTTCTCTACATCCTTAATAACTCTTCGGAGAATGTGAGGTCTTAATTCCGTATGAAGATTAGCAAGCTATAAATATTCAAATGCAAATATTACTTTTAGAGTACGGACAATCAGCCAAAAAGAAATAAAGAGCAATGAAATCAATATTAAGTACCTAATCATAAATATTCTATGATGACTAAGCAAGATAAGTTGTATACCTCATTCTCATTAAAAGAGCCAAGATTCTTGTAATTCTGAACAAAATCATCTTTACTCCTGAACTTATCTGGATCAAGGAAATGAAGCAGGGCCCTACAAGAAAACAAAAGGTGAATATGGAAAATCAATAAGCATGAGTAGGAAGGTAAGACAAGTTAAGCGAAGCTTCCCTCATCGACACAATAAAAATTTATTCAGAAAAATCGTGATAATAATTCGGCTTTCCTATATATTTTTCAGTCTCAAGATCTACTTCTTAAGCTGTTTCTCGGAGCTCTAACAAGGTCAATAAAATGGTGGTCTAAAAAATTGCAAAAGTATAAAGCAGGCAAGTGAGGCACCTGACATAACAAGGGTTAGGATATTTATATGTATATATATACATATAAATCTATATATTGTTTATTTTATTTCAGGAAATCAAATAATCAATAAAGCAAGGGTTTTCAAGAATTTATCCACCTCCCTTTTTCTATATTTCCATAATCTCCTTTCTAGATTATTATCAGTCACAATATAAGCTGTAATTGTACAACTATGTTATGCATTTTCTTGTTTATAATAACAAAATTTTATTGAAGAATTCAAATAAGAAGAACATCTGGGAATTGAAGCTAATTCAGAGAATGATTATGATAACTAAAATGTAATAAAAGCCAAGAGAAGACAGAAGAGTCAACAACATTGTAAGAATAAAAAAGAATAGTACTTGAAACAGGAGTAGTTTAGAAATATATTATTAAAATGATATCTAGACACCAGATGAAATTGATGATGGTTCCACTATAACAGCTAACAAAACAGTTGCCCAACATCAAAATTTTAGCATATCTAGAAACTGTAGCTGCTTCAACCTCTCCACACATAATTAAAGATGCCAAAAATTATCAAATAGAACATAAGAAATTCAAATTTAATAATTCAATATTTCTGCAAATTTAAACATTAAAGGAATTACTAAGCACAGAGTTTAAACCCGTCCAACAGCTAAAAGATTTGGTATATGTGCTCATAATCACAATTGGTGGAGGGAGAAGAACAAAAATTATTCCCATACTTCCCACTTCCCAGGCACCATAATCAGCTCTAAACATAAAACTCCAACAAGCTGGACTGTTTTGTTAAATGGGTAATCACATGCATGTATAGCAAATTAACAACAATGCAGAACACATAAAATCTTATATGTCTGTGTTAGTGAAAAAGAGAAATTATTTACCACAACTCTTCCACACTGTTCTGTAATGGAGTACCAGTAATCAACAACTTGTTCTTGGTGCTAAATTCATGTCAATCACAACACTAGCAAATGGTAACAAACTAAACTTGAAAAGGAAAGATAAAATGGGCAGTTGTAAATTCAATTGCCATGGTTAACCTACTGAAAGTGTTGTATACAACTGTGCTTCACTATTTTTTAACCTGTGTGCTTCATCAACCATCAGATAGCACCACTTGATCTTTGAAAGGACAGTTTTATCTTTCAGAACTACTTCATATGTAGTCAATAGTGCATTAAACTTTATTGGCCTGCCAACATTTTTGTTATTGTAGAATTCATGCTGCTGACAAACCTGCATCCAATAGAAAACTTTTAAGAAAAAATGAGGCACTAATTATGATAGCACTAAAAGAGACAATGGTCACATGTCCGTGACCTCCTCCCAAGTTATTAAAAAACCCTCACTTATGATGGGCACTTTTTGACATAGAAAAAGTAATCATAATGCAGCATGTAGACTGTTACTAATATTAAAATATTTACATTAAACATCTATGTGACATATACCGATATACATGTAATGGAAAAACTTAAACTCACCTCTCGACTTGCACGAGTACCAACATATACAATAATATTCATCTCAGGTAGCCACTTCCTAAATTCTTTTGCCCAGTTTGACAATGTGGATAATGGTACAACAACAAGAAATGGCCCATGGATATGTTGAGCATTCTGTAAAGAGAACAAACAAAACCTTGATCTCAAGTCTAGCTCTAAAGAAAAACTCATGACCTCAAATTTCAAGAAATTTTCAAAATAACTACATTTACACCTGTAAAAACCCAAGCATGGATACTGACTGAACAGTTTTACCAAGACCCATCTCATCAGCTAAAATAACATTAGTATCATTTCGCCAACTGCAAAAAGAAAGAGATTTTAAACAGATAACTGCCAAAGTATAATACTTTTACGGTAACACTTAATCATGGAAAAACAGTTCCAAATAAAATGACATACCTATTAACAAGAAAATTCAGACCCTCAAGTTGATAATCACGCATCTTTCCTCCCCTCAACCATTCAGGCTGCTCATCAAGCTTCCATAAACTTGCTAAACATTAAAAATGCACCCATTATGTCTGTTGCATATGAAAAACCAAATTCTAGACAAAGATACAATGTTTAAAAGCATAGTTGAAATAAAAATCATAGTAGAAATAAGCTGTGTTTAGCAAACCAATGTCTGGAGATAAGTGCACAATTAAAATGTACTCCTCCCACGTATAAAATAAAGATAGTATTTACATTACTAAAAAGTTTGCCTATATTTCTTTGTATAAAATACCAACGTGTTCTTTATATTTCATATTTTCTATCTGAATAAAACTGGTTCATTAAAAAAATAATGAAATGTTTGCCAATACAGAAGAAATGGCAAGATCACAAAGTTGATGCATATGAGCATCAAAATGGTTGTATTTACCTACTTTTGTTCATATTTAGTAGAAAAGAATGACATTGGAACTTTCATAGGCCACTCAAATTTGAGCACACCATTGTTCAAGTTTTTAAAACTCCAAAGAAATACCAACCTTTGCTCTTTTTGTGCTGGGGATCTACCAATTTCCCCTGTATAGAAATTTCAGCCTCACGGGCCTGCTCATAGATGACACACTACAAGCATTAGTAAAATATAGAAGCACCTTCTACTTGAGTGAGAATTTGTGTCTGCATACAATCAAAACCTAGTGAAGTAAACTACCCAATGAGCTCAAGGCCAAAACAATGAAGAAAATCAACCCTGAAAAGCAAGAGCAGAAACAACACAAACTAGGGATCCAAATGCATATTCATCTGATGCTAACAAATGATGCATTGCATGATAGCCTTGGTTGAGGATCAAAATGCTGGATAAGCCTACACAGTTTTAGGAATGTAAAAGGCTCAAGGGTAGAAAACTACTTATGGAACCATCGGTTGACATCTAATGCAGTGAATACATACTTGAGCAGAATACCAATATTTTCCATAAAAAAGAAAAATAAAACGTTCCTATGTCAATTTTTGTTTTCTTTCAATCAATTGTTAGAAAGATACAGTTTTTCAAGACAGAGGCTCCGGATAATGAAAATCGCAAGCTAAAACTTAAATTCACATGCATATATGCTATGCACTTAAAATTAGTAAAGAGAACAAAAGGGCTAGGAACAAGATGATGATGATAATGATCAAACAATTATGTTGTTGTGACTTTTACAATTAATGAAAACAATTTAAATGTCAGAAAAGTACCTGGCATCCATATATGGTTTAAGATCAATTATTCCTCAGAAAGTAACATGGCCATTCAATTTACTTAAGCGACCCCGAGCATCTTGGCTGAACCTCTTAAGATGAATGGTCAAAATAGGCGGAGCTTTATTAATAAGGACCCTCTTAGTGGCATCCCTCTTGACCTTCACCGATTCAGAATTTAATTCATCATCACCATTTTCCTCAATTTCAGGGTTCGGGGCTAATATCTTAGACTCGCTCTGCTGAAATTTATTGCCGATAGATCCAGCACTACTAGCTTCGTCAACACAGCATGAATCTATTGCTTGACCAATTAAACTTTCTTGCTTGCAAGTGTGAAAGGAGCCTGAAGAACCTGATTGCTCTTGTGCATATTTCATCACAAGAAATATAGAAAAAATAAGTCTTAAATACGGAAAAGAATTCTTAATCTTCTCGTAATTACCAAGAATAAGAAAACTATCAGTAAGAGTCTTGCTCAATACCTTCAGTGCTTCTAAATCAGATCCAACTGTAGTAATTTCTTCTTGAATCAGAGAAACCCTTGACTCGAATTTGGTGAAGCCCTTCTCAGGATTTGTCTTTCGTGAAGGGGAGTGAGAGACTGAGAGAGCTACTAGCCTACGGGAAAGACCGAGAGAGATAGACCGAGAGAGACCAGGAAGAGAAAGATTGAAGAAATGGGTAAGGGGAAATGGGTACACGGGAAAGGTAGAAAAAACTTAGTCATTTTGGCAGTATTTTATTTTACTTTGCCGCCTGAAATTTTTCACATATACAATAACTCTTTTTAAATACTATTATAATGATGTGTTATGGTAATGGGTGTTTGGTGCAGTGTGTTAAGTTTAGGGTTACTTTATTTTATCTAATTATGGCCATTTTGAAATATTAAATGATATTTAGGCTTGTTGAATTTCTTTTATTGCTTGAGATTGTAAAATTGCAAAAATTGTTTAAAAGAGATTAATTTATGCCATGAGTCACGCTATATGTTAGAATGAGAAGAAGGATAAATTTTGTACATGTGTTATTGCACGTGTTTGAAAAACCCTATAATTTTATGAGAGAATGCATGTTTTAAAGGATAAGAAAATTTAATACACATGTTGTGAGTAGATTAAAATGGTTTAATAGTATTTTTTTTTAGTTATGAATAGTATTGTCTACTGAATTTTGTTTAGTATTATGGTAAATTTCTTTTATTAAAAAGGAGATAAACATATGTTTTGAAAACTCATGCCTTAGAATTTATGTAATATAATGTTTGCTCAAATTTTTAGGTTCATGGATGTTACAGCATGTATATAGTTGTCAATTAGTTAACAATTAGAATAATTGTAGAGATCCTAATTGACATAGTTTCCTAAGATAGCTATACTAGTTTGTACATAAATATGTATCATTTTTCAATAAAAAGTAAATGAATACAATTCTTTTCAACTCAGATAACATGGTATCAAAGAAGAGTCAGGTTCTAGGTTCGAGATTCAAAATTCGAAATTAGAGTTCATCACAAATTGGGGTTTGCAATTAGGGTTTAATTTTCTTTCATTTTTAGGGTTCCTATTTCGGAAACCCTATTTAGAGTGTTCTTTTGTTCTCACCACCGACACAGAAGGACTGCCCAGTGTTAGAGAATATTATTTTATTGCTCAATGGAAAAGTGGAAAAACCAAAAAATACAACTCTATGCAAAAATACAATGGACAAGATAATATTGATTAAATAAATATTACAACTCAATTGCTTCAAAATACAAGTAAATAGAAAGATGTAGAAGAAGAAGATTACAAACTCAATACTATAACAATACAAGTAAATAAGAAAGAACAAGAGGAACAAAAGAATGAAAACACAAACTAACTCTCACACAACCAAAGTGTAGAGTAGTGGGGATCACCAACTTGACACAAGGTTCAAGACCTTTGTCCAAAAGCTTATTTCCCCCTATTCTCTAAGCACTAAGGGATCTCTCTAGGAAATAGCTCTCTGGAATTATCAAGCCTTTTGGTGTATTTTTCAGCCAAATGCTTTGTGGATGAAAAATGGTGTGTCATACAAGTGAGCATTAGGCTCCTATTTATAGAGTTTAGAGACACCCTTTGAATTTCAAATTCCACCAACCCCATGGTTGTTACCAATGATTAATTGGGTGTTTTATGGAATTAAAATAGAGATTTGGGAGTTACTTGGCTGTTGGAATCGTTCAAAATTGGATAAAAACTGAAATTATATGAAGTTGTCAGCCATTAGGGCCGCAGCGCTTGTTCTAGGCGTCGCGGCGCTCAGTCAAGTTCAGCCACTAGGGCCGCGGCGCTTGTTCCAGGTGCCGCGGCGCTCAGTTAATTTCAGCAACAAATTTTTTCAGTTTTTTCCAAAACGTTCCAATTTATTCGCACTTGATTTTGTAACTTCCATACACAATATGGGAGTTAAAATCATATCTCTATCAGCCATTTTTCATATGGCTTTATGAAATCCAATCTCAAATGTGTAACATATAATATACACATTATTGGGTAATATTTGGGAGTTACAAATTTGTAACTGATTTTGTAACTCCAAAATATGTCACATTTGGACACACACATGTGTCCAATTTTGTGACTCTCAATAATATGTTACAAGATGTGACAAATCACATTTGTGTGACAAATCACATTTTGTCACATTATTTAATCTAATATTATATTATATGAAATAATATAACATTCCCCCACTAGATTAAATAATCACTTTTTTGTAACACTTATTTAATCAATCAAACATTATATTAAAATATAATATTCCCCCACTTGATTAAATAATCACTCTCTATAGAAACCTTTGCATTGGTACATAAAGTAAAATGTCTTTCGACTTGAATTTTACCTTAGTGTAATTATCACAAAGTTTGTTGAAATTTTGGTTGCTGAAGCATTGAACCACTATCCCTTGATAACAAACCGGTGATAACACACACACCTTTGTTGTGTTCACTTGAGACCTCAATGTCTCGCTTTTGCACCGTTAATGGCCATGTGCACATTCCATTCATAGACTTTTCTTGAGAATGACTCCTGATTCTCATGAGGGGCGGCACCACCCCTAGGTCTATATAGGTAGAACTCTTACAGTATTTTGTTACCGTAAAATACTTGTCTTTTCAAGACTGAGTTCTATTAAAAAACCTTTCGGTTTTAACCCTCTTTTTGGTAACACACTAGAACTCATATCTCAGATGGGACAAAATTTGAGTACTACTATCTATTCACTTGATTGACTTGTTATTACCTATTGAACCTAATACTAGTTTGGTTACTAGTATTAAGATAGGTTACCATCAACCGTGAATCTCTTTCGGGAGTCTAAGTCCCACCCCTTGAGATAGTTTGGTTAATACTAGTAACCAAACTAGTATTAAGATAGGTTACCATCAACCGTGAATCTCTTTAGGGAGTCTAAGTCCCACCCCTTGAGATGTAGAAATGATTCCATTTGAATCATTTCTTTTCTCATGTATGCATACTTAGACACTCTCATTATTTTATTCAAACTTTGTTGCTAGCCATAGTTTGATTAAAATAGTTACCCCTTTAAAATAGTGATTTTGACCATAGTCAACACCCCCACTATTTTATAGTTTTATATCCAAGATAAACATTTTCCTTGAATATTAATTCTAGAAACCTCTTTGTTTCTAAAATTCTCCTTTATGTTTAAATTGATTCCTTCTTGAATCAAAATATTACAAACAATGACTTTAGACACCAAACATGTCTAGATTTGTTCATTCTATACACATATAGCCAATATGATTTAGAATGTGGAATTCCAAATCACCTATTTGATAGGATAACCAAATTAATCAATTGATTAACAACAAAATAAATTGATTAACTTTGGAGCATCACCCCCACATTTCTCACATAGTGATAATCAAATATCGCTTTAAAATAGAAATCTCTTCATTTCTAATAAGTCATTTATCCTCCAAGATAAATCTATGCCTATGATTCTCAAAGTTCATCATGGGTCCTTAAGCTTCATGATAAACACTCAATAGATCAAGATAAAAAACCTCAATGTTTATCTTGATTCATTTACTTGCTAAAGCAAGGCACACTTATTTGAAAGTAACTTTCACTTAGTTGCTTTCTTTTATATATTTCACAAAATAAAATGTGAACACAAGTGTAATGTGAGAATTTCTCAAACAAATAATCACAAATTTTCAATTTTAGTTGTCTAAATAATCTCAAAATCACTTAAACAACTTTTGGGTATTTCTTAAGAGTCTTTGAGATTCTTTTGAAAACACCAATTTTACATCCATTGTTTTCTCATAAAAATCAAAATGAAGATGTCAATTTTAAAACACTTTAAATCAAAGAAAATAAACCCTCATTGATTTATTTAAACACTTTGATTTCTTTTGTTTAAAATTATCTCCTCATTGAGATTAATTTAAACATATCACCATCTTTTACCAAAATGAATAAAGTTCTCTTTAATTCATCATTGGTGTAAAGATTCAAAATTGCTTCTCCAATTTTGAAAATGTCTCCTCATTGAATATTTAAGAATTATTATCACTAAATAATTCTCAAATATATTTTATTTGACCACACTATAGATTATAACTCTATTGAGTCAATATGTCATCCCACAATTTTTGAATCCACTTTGATTCATTTTCCTTGCAATGGCAAGACACAACCATTAAAAAATGTAACCCCCTTAGGTTCATCTTTTCTTATCTCATAAAAATGAGATGGTCAACACTTAAATGAGAAGTTTAATTTCTAAAATAATTCTCTTTATTTACCAAATAAATGGTAACTCATCACATTGCAATGATAATCATATTTACATTATTATCACCTTAATAATCATATTATATGGCATGTCATAATAATCATGATAAATCTCATGTATGTATCAATATACATTTATATATTAACATAATTATGTCTCAAAGAAATTTCACACAATTTGTCAACATATATCCATCATATTAGCATGCATTGTTAATCTCATAATGATATTGTAAATATATCACAAATATCATACAATATGGCTCTTTATTAATATGAAAACATGAGTTACAAATATCATACACATATGATTTCACATTTCTATTGATTCACAAAAATCAATATATAGGCATGTCATATAAAACTCATAAATTTTCATCTCAATAATTTATCATTATCTCATAATAAGACAATTCTATAACATGCTTATCATATTACCCAATAATCTACTATATTATTTACATATTAAACACATATAACAAAAACTCAACATATTGAATTATCTTCTAATCTAACCATTATAAAACAAAGGAGATTAGAAAACAATGAATCTCATTTATAAACTTTTCTTCTTCTCATTTCTATCACTATATAAAAACCATTAGATCTTCTAAGAAAACCAAAGAAGAGCATTACCTTATCTTACCATCTTTTCAAAGTTGGATCCTCATATGATCTCCATGGTTTCTCCTTCCATTGAAAAGGAAACTAAGCTTTTGATTGTTAAAGAATATTATTTTATTGCTCAATGGAAAAGTGGAAAAACCAAAAAATACAACTCTATGCAAAAATACAATGGACAAGATAATATTGATTAAATAAATATTACAACTCAATTGCTTCAAAATACAAGTAAATAGAAAGATGTAGAAGAAGAAGATTACAAACTCAATACTATAACAATACAAGTAAATAAGAAAGAACAAGAGGAACAAAAGAATGAAAACACAAACTAACTCTCACACAACCAAAGTGTAGAGTAGTGGGGATCACCAACTTGAACAAGGTTCAAGACCTTTGTCCAAAAGCTTATTTCCCCCTATTCTCTAAGCACTAAGGGATCTCTCTAGGAAATAGCTCTCTGGAATTATCAAGCCTTTTGGTGTATTTTTCAGCCAAGTGCTTTGTGGATGAAAAATGGTGTGTCTTACAAGTGAGCATTAGGCTCCTATTTATAGAGTTTAGAGACACCCTTTGAATTTCAAATTCCACCAACCCCATGGCTGTTACCAATGATTAATTGGGTGTTTTATGGAATTAAAATAGAGATTTGGGAGTTACTTGGCTGTTGGAATCGTTCAAAATTGGATAAAAACCGAAATTATATGAAGCTGTCAGCCATTAGGGCCGCGGCGCTTGTTCTAGGCGCCGCGGCGCTCAGTCAAGTTCAGCCACTAGGGTCGCGGCGCTCAGTTAATTTCAGCAACAATTTTTTTCAGTTTTTTCCAAAACGTTCCAATTTATTCCCACTTGATTTTGTAACTTCCATACACAATATGGGAGTTAAAATCATAACTCTATCAGCCATTTCTCATATGGCTTTATGAAATCCAATCTCAAATGTGTAACATATAATATACACATTATTGGGTAATATTTGGGAGTTACAAATTTGTAACTGATTTTGTAACTCCAAAATATGTCACATTTGGACACACACATGTGTCCAATTTTGTGACTCTCAATAATATGTTACAAGATGTGACAAATCACATTTGTGTGACAAATCACATTTTGTCACATTATTTAATCTAATATTATATTATATGAAATAATATAACACACAGCTGCCGACAAACCAGACCCCGCCATCTGAGGTCCAAAAACGCCGCGAGTGGAGCCCACGCGCTACCGTAGCCCACTGCCCAGTCTCCCATACGTCGATGGGTGCATGCACGTGCGTCGTTCAGCCGCTGTGCTTTCGACTCCGGTTGGTCCCCACGTCCTTCTCGACACTTTTCTGCCCAGTTTGTGTTCTTCTCCGGTCATTTTCAAATATGTTTTTGTTCTGATCTTGTGTTTAGAAAGTTCCTTTTCTTGGCTTTGTTTAAATGTTTTCTCCATATTTGCTTTTGAGGTTATGGCTGAGACAAAATCCGTCGTATCTGATGTGGTTCCCGTGAAGTCTAAACTCGCGGACCATAAACTGAATGGTTCAAATTATTTGGATTCGAGTAAGACTATCCGGCTTTATTTATGAAGTATCAACAAAGATGACCATTTGACTGATGATCCTCCTAAAGACAAAGGTGATTCGAAACAAGCATGGCTCAAGGAGGATGCTCGCTTATTCCTTCAGATTCGAAATTCCATTAATGGTGAGGTAATTGGTTTGATCAATCATTGTGAGTTTGTTAAAGAACTAATGGATTATTTAGAATTTTTGTATTCTGGAAAAGGGAATCTCTCCCGCATGTATGAAGTTTGCAAAGCCTTTTACCGTGTGGACAAACAAGACCAGTCCCTCATAAACTATTTTATGACGTTCAAGAAGACGTATGAGGAGCTTAATATGTTGCTGCCTTTTAGTCCTGATGTGAAGGTTCAACAATGCCAACGGGAGAAGATGGCTATTATGAGTTTTTTGGCTGGCCTTTCGTCTGATTTTGAGTCTGCTAAGTCACAAACTTCTCCGGTTCTAAGATCTCCTCTCTCAAAGATGTCTTTAGTCGCCTTTTACGCACAGAAAGTCCTCCACATGCTCCAGTTAGTGGTGCTTTAGTCGGTCGAAATAGTACTTATGCTCCTGGGAGATCAAATAATCATACTGGCAACAAGGGAGGTGGCTCGTACGGATTTGAAACTCGAACGTCGAACTCTGGAACCATTATGTGCAACCACTGTAAAAAGCCAGGCCATACGAAGTTTGAGTATCAAAAGCTTCAGTACAAAAATAAGCAAAAACACTTGGCCAACGTTGCCTCTACTGATGATACCTCTGAAAAATCAGTCCTTATTTCTACCGATGAATTTGCCAAGTTCTCACAATATTAGGAATCACTCAAGCCTTCATCTTCTTCTTTCACTGCTATTGCTAATTCAGGTTAATCCAATGCGTGTCATCTTTCCTCATCCTCCAAATGGATCATTGATTCTGGTGCCACAGATCATATGACAGGTTATTCTAATCTCTGTTCCACTTTTCAATCACATGCTTCCACTCATACCGTTACTTTAGCTGACGGGTCGTCATCTTGTGTTCGTGGATCTGGCACTATCAATCCTACCCCTTTGCTTTCTTTGTCCTCTGTCTTACAATTACCTAGTTTATCCTTCAATTTGCTTTCTGTTAGTCAACTCACTCGTAATCTTAACTGTTGCATCTCATTTTTTCCATTATTATTTTTTATTTCAGGATCTTATGACGAAGAAGATTATTGGTAAAGGACATGAGTCCGGAGGCCTCTATGTTCTTGATCCACTGCCATCAACTTCTATTGCTTGCTCTAGTGTCACTTCCACTTTCGAGGCTCATTGTCGATTGGGTCACCCATCTCTTACTTTGCTCAAGAAGCTTTGTCCTCAGTATAGTAAGGTGTCTTCGTTAGATTGTGAGTCGTGTCAATTTTCCAAACACCATCGTCTTAGTTCGAGTCCTAGAATTAATAAATGTGCTAGTGTCCCTTTTTAATTAGTTCATTCTGATGTTTGGGGTCCTTCACCTATTTTTTCTAAACCTGTATTCAGATATTTTGTTACTTTTGTGGATGATTATTCTCGTGTAACTTGGTTATTCTTAATGAAAAATCGTTCTGAGTTTTTTTCTATATTTTGTGCATTTTGTGCTGAGATCAAAACTCAATTCAATGTTTCTATTCATACTTTGCGAAGTGATAATGCCAAAGAATATACATCACATTTATTTCACTCATACATGGTTCAGAATGGTATGCTTCATGAAACTTCTTGTGTTGATACTGCATCTCAAAATGGCGTCGCATAACGTAAAAATAGACATCTTGAAACTGCATGAGCCCTCTTATTTCAAATGAATATTCCTAAACTTTTTTGGGCCGATGCCGTTTCTACAGCATGTTTTCTCATTAATCGCATGCCATCTTCCGTTCTTAATGGTGAGATTCCTTATAAGGTCCTTTTTCCCAATAAGTCATTGTTTCTAGTTAATCTTAAGATATTTGGTAGTACTTGTTTCGTTCGAGATGTTCGTCCGCAAGTCACTAAATTATATTCAAAGTCATTAAAATGTGTATTCCTTGGTTATTCTCATCTTCAGAAAGGGTATAGGTGTTATTGTCCCAGTCTTAACAAATATCTCTTCTCAATTGATGTTACCTTCATGGAAGACACACCTTACTTTCCATCCACACCTATTTCTACTAGTCAGGGGGAGGATGATGATTTGTTGGTATACTCTATCACATCTTCTGATCCTGTCTCAGCCACAAACATAGCTCCAATCAGGCCTCCTATTACGCAAGTCTACTACAGGTGTCCACCTCCTGATTCATGTCCTGCACCTGCTCCTTCGTCATCAGATCCGGTCCAAAATGATGATCTTCCTATTGCCTTGAGCAAAGGTAAATGTCAGTGCACTTACCCTATTTCTTCTTTTGTTTCTTATAATCACTTGTCATCTTTGTCTTGTTCTTTTATTGCTTCTCTTGATTCTGACCCTATTCCTAAAACGGTTCGTGAATCCATATCTCATCCTGGTTGGCATAATGCAATGATAGAGGAGATGAATGCTTTAGATGACAATGGTACTTGGGATTTGGTCAATTTACCTTTAGGGAAACGGACTATTGGATGCAAATGGGTATTTGCCGTTAAGGTTAATCTGGATGGGTCAGTTGCTCAATTGAAAGCTCGTCTTGTCGCTAAGGGCTATGCTCAAACTTATGGAGTGGATTATTTTGACACTTTTTCCCCGGTTGCGAAATTGACATTTGTTCGATTGTTCATTTCAATGGCAGCAACTCATCACTGGCCTTTGCATCAACTTGATATAAAGAATGTGTTTCTTCATGGTGATCTTCAGGAGGAGGTGTATATGGAGCAACCTCCTGGTTTTGTTGCTCAGGGGGAGTATGGCCGAGTTTTTCATCTTTGAAAGTCTTTGTATGGTTTGAAACAGAGTCCCCAGGCTTGGTTTGGTAAATTTAGTTAGGCTGTTGAAAATTTTGGCATGATGAAAAGTAAGTTAGATCATTCTGTGTTCCACAAACAATTAGAATTTGGTATCATTTTGTTAGTTGTGTATGTGGATGATATTATGATTACTGGAAGTGATACTGTGGAAATCTTATCTCTCAAGTCTTTTCTTCCTACTCAGTTTTATACAAAGGACTTAGGGATGCTAAAGTATTTCTTGGGTGTTGAAGTCACAAGGAGTAAGAAAGGTATTTTTTTGTCTTAGAGAAAGTATGTTCTTGACTTGTTAACTGAGACAGGAAAATTGGGAGCAAAGCCTTGTAGTGCTCCAATGACACCGAACATGCACCTTACAAAAGATGGAGAACTATTTGAGGATTCTGAGAGATATTGAAGGTTGGTTGGAAAGCTGAATTACCTTACTGTGACTAGTCCACATATTACATATTCAGTGAGTGTTGTCGGCCAGTTTATGACATCCCTAACAATTCATCATTGGGCAGCGTTAGAGCAAATTTTGTGTTATTTGAAGGGAGCACCAGGACAAGGTATCTTATATGCAAATCATGATCACTCTCATATTGAATGTTTTTCAGATGCAGATTGGGCAGGTTCCAAAATGGATAGAAGATCCACTTCAGGTTATTGTGTTTTCGTTGGTGGAAATTTGGCTTTTTGGAAGAGTAAGAAGCAGAATGTTGTGTCAAGATCCAGTGCATAATAAAAATATAGGGCTATGGCCCAATCTGTGTGCGAGATAATATGGATTTATCAGCTCTTCACTGAAGTAGGTCTTAAAACTTCAGTACCCGCAAAATTATGGTGTGATAATCAAGCTGTCCTTCATATTGCATCCAATATGAAATTGATTGTCATTTTGTCCATGAGAAAATTCAGCAAGGTTTGATTTCTACTGGGTATGTGAAGACAGGAGAACAATGAGGAGATCTCTTCTCAAAAGCGTTGAATGGGGTTCGGGTTGATTATCTTTGTAACAAGCTGGGCATGATTAATATTTATGCTCCAGCTTGAGGGGGAGTGTTACAGCATGTATATAGTTGTCAATTAGTTATTAATTAGATTAATTGTAGAGATCCTAATTTACATAGTTTCCTGAGATAGCTATACTAGTTTGTATATAAATATGTAACATTTTTCAATGAAAAGTAAGTGAATACAATTCTTTTCACCTCAGATAACAATGGAAAAAAGTCTCTTTAAAATAAAAGATATAAAATATATATGTTTGATTAATTTAGACCTTAGTCCTTATATGTGAAAAAATGCATTTTCCCACACTTTTAAAAATGTAATTTCTTATTCTTATTAATGCAGTTTTTATTTATTTATTAATTACTATTATTTGTAAATAATTAATTAAGTAGAGCTATTTTTAAAATGGGAATAAGAAATTTATTTAAGTAAATGGGAGTATAAATTGTACTGTCCAACTTATTTTTAAAATTTATGACTTAGATGTATGATTAGTGCTCAAAAATATCATTTTACTGGTTTTAAAAGTTTAAAATAAATTAACTTTTAATTAATATTTTCATGGATTTATTGCAATATATTTTATGGGGAATTCTTCTATAGGGGCTTCACTTTAAGCCCTATCGGTAGGGCTTTTAGTGTTTCTCGACCTGTGAACAGTTTTTGGCGCGACTTTTTTTTATGACCGTGTATATTGTAGCTATTTAGAGCATCCTGCAAATTTTCATAAAATTCCGAATAGTTTACAGTACCGAAAACTAGGTTCAAACATGTTGTTGCACACGTGACTAATTTTTTTTATGCGAGTGGAAAACAACATGTTTGAACCTAGTTTTAGATACTGTAAACTATTCGGAATTTTCTAAAAATTTGCAAGATGCTCTAAATAGCTACAATATACATGGTCATAAAAATAAGTCGCGCCGAAAACTGTTCACAGGTCGAGAAACACTGAAAGCCCTACCGATAGGGCTTAAAGTAAAGCACCTGTAGAAGAATTGTCCTATATTTTATATTTGAAAATATTAATTTTAATTTAATTTGTGTTCAATTTTAAGGAAATAAATTTATTTTAATACAAAGAAAAAGAAAGAATAAAAAAATGGCATTTTCGACAAATTGTAGGAAGCCCAAGTGAAAATGAGGCCTGAATCAGGCCCATTCCGGCCCAGCTTCCCTTCCACTCCAGCCGAGCCACTCAAGCCACTCCAGCCTAAAACGCCTAAGCCACGCGAACCAAGCTGAAACCCCTACCAACCGAACTGCCATGCCGCTTGCCACCTGTAGCCACTTCACTTGCCATGCCTGACACAGCGGGCCCCACTCCGGCTAACGCACTCCTTGCTGAGCCACTCTAGAGACACCATTTGTTCCACTCACCTGGGAGCTGTCCCCCACGCCCCAACACCATCTCTGCCGAGCCAACCAGCGCAAGACACGTGTCAAACGTGTCTCCCTCATTACTGCAACTTGTGTCCCACTTCCATCAATATTTGTAGCCATGTTTCCCACTCTTTTGTACACAATTTTACACATATTGGGTCTTATTTTCACTATAAATAAAGAGTCAAATGTAGGGAAAAATCATTCAATGGTGGAAACAAAAGTGGAGAGTAGAGTTAGAGAGAAATACACTTATTTCCTTTTTTTTTTAATTTCTTTTGTACTTTTTGAGTGGAAACAATGCTTATTTTAGGTTAAATTCTCTTGAGGAAAGGCTAGAGCGAAGTTCATGTTTTACATTATAATGTTAATATATTGATTCTTTTTTGTTCTTCATTTCTATATATTTGTTTCAATTAAAATTATTGGTGTCTTTTACATATGTCTAGTCATGCTCTTCTTATGTAATTTAGGCTCTTGATTTAATTTAGGATATTTATTATATTATATGATTTTTACTGCATTCTGCCATTGGTATTTTGTCGCTCTAAGGTATATAATATGATAAGTTTTTAAAATTAGAAGTTAGTATAATTTAATTAAGAACATATTTTTAGGTGAGCTTTATTATATGTATTTGCCAACTATAATTAATGGTGTAGAATTATAATTGAGTAGAATGAATCAAATTTATTAAAATATAGATATGTTTGCATGAATGAAACTTGTGCCTTCCATATTTTATTTCAAATTCTAATTCTTTAATTTAGTTTATTTACTATTTAAAAATTATTTTTTTTGAAGTTACACTATTTCTAAGTTCATTATTTCTAATTTACTAATATTTCTTTTTACTTGTATTTTACCTCTCTTTGGATACGACATAGCCTGATTACTACTGTGAGCGCTTAGGAGTTTCTTGGGCGATGTCAATTTTTGGCACCGTTGCCGGGGAGGTAATTTTACAATTAAAGGTTTGCATAGTGAATTATTTTTATTTTAGAAAAAATATATAATTTTTTTAAGTTTTTTTTCCCACTAATTTTCATTTTTAGTTTCTTTTCATTTATTCATGTTTGTTATTATTTTATTTTATTTATTTATTTTCTCTTACTTTCAGATTTAGGATTTTATTTTCTAGATTTAGGCTTTTTTAAAAAAAAAGCATAAAACTTTGAATCAAAAAATTTTAAAGCATAAAAAAAACAAATTATTGAGAACATTTGTGTAATTTTGGAAATCAGTAAAAACCAAATTTGTTTTGTCTTAGAAAAATTGGTTGTTAAATAAGGTTTGTATTAATGTTACCCTCCAACCTTTTCTAAGAACCTCCGAGAGTTCTAGAAAAGCTCTTGGGCCTAAAATGGTACCTTGGCAGCCTTCCTAATTGGCCTAAGAACATTTTTTGTGTATATTTATTACACTATTAGACACTTACGCTTATAATACTTACAAAAAAAATATTACTCCACGAAAGAGAGACGCACTAGGGAGATTCGTGAGACAACAAGTAGAAGCTTTAGAGAAATCTCCTATTTCATCATCTTCTTCCATTCTTTCACATTCACCCAATTCATCAAGACTTCCTAAACCACCCACGATAGCTCATCAAGATGAAGTCCAACCAATAACGCTACAAGATTATTTACATCCTACATGTACAACCACACCTTCATGCATAATATATCCCAACAATATTCCGAATTTTGATTTCAAACACGGGATGATTAACCTCTTACCAACCTTCCATGGTTTGGAAAATGACAGTCCGTTCGTGCATATATGGGAATTCAAAGAGGTGGTGCCTACATTCAAAAACTGAGCTGATGTCACCAACATTGTGAGATTGAAGTTCTTTCCTTTCTCTCTCAAAGACAAAGCAAAAAGCTTGTTGTATTCCCTAAGGCCTAGATCTATCAAAAAATGGGACGAAATGACAAAAGCATTCTTCGCAAAATATTTTCCACCCTATAAGACTAGCAACCTTAAGAGGAAAATCTCTACCTTCATCTAGAAAGACCATGAAACTTTCCATCAGGTCTGGGAGAGGTTTAGAGATTTGATAAATCAATGGCCACATCATGGATACGAAAGCTGGCGTCTGGTCAACTATTTCTATGATGGTCTAACAACCGGACAAAGATAATTGGTACAAATGATGTGCAATGGTGAATTTCTTCAAAAAGATCCCAAGTACCTCGACGATCTCACTGAAAAGTCCTACACATGGAATGGACCGAGTCCGATGGACAAGCCACGATCAACAAGAATCTACCAATTGAGGGAAGATGACAATATCAAAATCCACATTGAATCATTGAGAAAACAATTCGAGGCTTTCAAAACTCAAAAAGGTAAAGGAATCCACATGGTCGCAAAAGTCGAGATACGAGATCCATGCTTCATCTGTGGAGGGACGTAACATCAACTGGAAGAGTGCCCTGCTCTTGGTGAGTTAAGAGGAGGAAATGAGGAACGATGCAATGCTTTAAGTAATTACAAAAAAGCCTTATAACCCTTTCTTAAACACTTATAATCCCTGTTGGCGCAACCATCTAAATTTCAGCTGGAAGGATTCAAACAAAGCATCTGGGTGCCAATGGAGGCCTGAGCAGCAACAACCACCAAAAGCGTACATTGCTCCTCAAAATAACACGTAGTCAAGGAATTCTCTTGAGCATACCTTGAAAATGCTTGTAGAAACACAAATAGCCTCAACTCAAGAGCTCATATCTTGTCTCACACAAATGGTGGAGGAAATGAAAGACATAAAAAGCCAAATGACAAAGTTAGACACTACTTTGACAATTCAAGAGCATTGTAGGCTTCTCACTCAACCTCTAATCTATCAAAAAGGGCAACACATGGCACAAACCTCCTCTTCTACAGATACAAATCTCAAAGAGGTTAATGCCATCACTACTCAAAGTGGTCAAAGTACAGTTTCATTGTTAACTAAGACAACGAGTATGTCAATGTCTGCTCTAGATGATGATGTGCCAATAAGCATTCCAGTAAAGACACCATTTCCTCAAGCTTTGAAATCCACTTGAAAAGGTATTGCAAAATCATGGTGAAATCCTAGACCTTTCAACACAAGTGAAGATCAACTTACTATTGTTGCATGTGATCAAACAAGTGCCAGCTTATGCCAAGGTTATCAAGGATTTGTGCACCGTTAAAAGAAAGCACCATGTCAAGAAAAATGCGTTCATGGCAGAAAAAGCTAGTGTGGTAATTGACTACAAGACACCGCCTAAGTACAAAGATCTTGGTTGTCCCACCATCTCATTTCAAATTGGGGAACAGGAATTTGGTCAAGCACTTCTAGACTTAGGAGCAAGTAAATCTCATGCCATATTCAATATACTTGCAATTAGGTCTAGGAGAACTCAAGCCCACATCTGTGGTGCTACAACTGGCCGGTCGATCACTCAAGAAACCTTAGGGAATAGTTGAAGACGTTCAGATTCAAATTGAAAATTTCTATTACCCCATTGATTTTCTCATCTTGGACACTCAATCTGAAGTGAGTATAGAGTCCAAAATTCCCATCATTCTCGGTAGACCTTTCCTTGCAACAGCAAATGCACTCATTAACTGTAGGAATGGTCTCATGAAAATCTCTTTCGGGAACATGACTCTAGAAATGAATGTTTTCTGCATTGGCAAACAACCACCTGATAATGATGAGTGTTTCCAATCATATCTGATCGATACACTCATTTAAGAAGATGTCAAATTGAAATACACTTCTAATCATTTTAATCACCTCTTCCAAAATTTTGAAAGTTTTGAGCCCAGCGAGTCTGAAATCAACCCTGAAAACATCAAACACTCACAAGCTAGAAGAACCATGTTTTGGAATCCAATCTTTGAGGAACTCCCTCAAGATCGAGAAACACCAAAACCCTCCACTAAAGAAGCTCCTCAACCAAAGTTGGCCTAACTTCTTGATGGCCTTAAGCATGTTTCCCTGGGAGCTGGCAACACTTTTCCTGTCATAATATCTTCCAAGATCAACGCCACACAAGAGCACCAACTCATCAATGTGTTGCAAGAACAAAGATGGGGCTATACCATGTCGTGACCCTCAAAGAAGATTAAACCCAACGATGAAGGAAGTAGTTAAGACTGAAGCCTTGAAACTTATTGATTCTGGAATAATCTATCCTGTTGGTGATAGTAAATGGGTTAGCCCAACTCAGGTTGCTCCCAAGAAATCATAAATAAAAGTGGTACACAACGAGCTGCCATGTTGCCTGCCACGCTTGACACACCTGCAGCCACTCCACCTACCACGCCTAACGCAGCGGGCCACACTCTGCCTGACGCACTCCATGGAGAGCCACTCAAGAGACGCCACTTGTCCCACTCGCTTGGTAGTTGTCACCCACGCCCCAACACCATCTCTGCCGAGCCAACCGGCATAAGACACTTGTTAAACGTGTCTCCCTCATTACTGCAGCTTGTGTCCCACTTCCATCAGTTTTTGTAGCTATTTTTCCCACTCTTTTGTACACGATTTTACATATTTTGGGTCCTATTTCCACTATAAATAGAGAGCCAAATGTAGGGAAAAAAATCATCAAATGGTGGAAACAAAAGTAGAGAGTAGAGTTAGCGAGAAATACACTTATTTCGTATTTTTTTTCTTTCATGTCTTTTATAGTTTTTGAGTGGAAACAATGCCTATTTTAGGATAAATTCTCTTGTGGAAAGGCTAGAGTGAAGTTCATGTTTCACATTATAATTTTAATATATTGATTCTTTTCTATTCTTCATTTCTATATATTTGTTTCAATTAAGTTGATTTTCTTCTAATTTTTATTCTAAGTTTATTGGTGCCTTTTACATAAGTCTAGTCATGCTCTTCTTATGTAATTTAGGCTCTTGATTTAATTTAGGATATTTATTATATTATATGCATTTTACTACATTCTGTCATTGGTATTTTGTCACTCTAAGGTATATAATATGATAGGTTCTCAAAATTAGAAGTTAGCATAATTCAATTAAGAACCTATTTTAAGGTGAGGTTTATTATATGAGTAATGATATGTGCACCCAAGATATGCATCCAAACATTATACACAGTGATGTATCTCTATTTTTTAAAATAATGGGTCCCAGTTTTAATAAATGTGATTGGCTAAGCTAAACTGCCACATCACTGTGTGTAATGTTTGAGTGTATATTTTGGGTGCACATATCATTATTCTTATTATATATATTTTCCAACTATAATTAATGTGTAGAACTATAGTTGAGTAGAATGAATCAAATTTATAAAAATGGTAAATGAAGTATGTTGCTGAATTTTGTTTGAAAATGGCAAGGAATAAGCATGTAGAAATTATCGTTTTAAAACATTAAAGTTTAAGAACGCTCTCACATATGCATGTCGCATGCAAATGCATTTTTACGTTCAAATATATGCCTATTGTTTAAACACATGACTTTTACTTTGTAACCATGAAGGGTTAATAGGTATAATTAACATTATTGTTTTACGATTTTATGTGGAAATGTTGTATTTTTGCAATTATTGAGCAATTTATTCCACGCGTGCGTGGCCCATGCACACGTGGGGTTGTGTGTTGGGCATGAGTAGTCTTATGTGATTCTAAGAAATGAACGTTTGGTTATGATTATAGGCTCGTTGTGATGTATTGTCATTTTTGCTTTGCTCGAACCTGAGGTAAGGATGTTAGATAGAATTTTCATGTTTATGCTATGAAATGGTAAGACTTGTAAGTACAAGAAATAATGTACTATGTAAATGATGATGTTATGTTTTGATGATAGACCAAGTGATATGGAAAGGTAGAATTCTATCTTGATATGTTATGATAAGTAATATGCAGCATGTATTTTCTTTGCTTTAATGTGAACAGGATTACATGTGTTTGTATGATGAATGAAAAGATAAGGTTGCTAGCATGTTGAACGCAATGCAACAAAGGAGTTACTAAGGATATGATGTAACTCAAAGGGCGGACGTGCCGAGGTTATTTAAGGACCTGAGATCCTGTTTACCTCATAGAGGAGGTTTTACCAGTCCAGTTATATTGGTTACCTCAAAAATGTGACAAGGACAACAGAGGTGCCATGATCACAAAGAGTATGCTTATGTTGTATGTATGTGATGTATGACTATGTTTCATTTATGATTATGAAATATGACCTGTTATATTGTACATGTATTTCTTGTCTTTTCTTTGATTTTGTTGTACTTCCTTACTGGGCTTTTAGCTCACCTCCTTAGTTTCCTCCTTTTAGGTAATAAATAGGATTTCTCTCTAGCACGCACAGTGATGTGAGGGGTTTCGACGTCTGAGTATGGATGGGGTGAGGGTTTCTTATGAGCGAACAAACGATCAATATGAGCGCCGAGATTTAAAGAACTTATGTTGTGAATTTTATTTCCAATTACGATAGTGGGACTTAATTTTTCTAAATATTGCATAAAGACACATTATTTTATTTTTAACTATTGGGCCCAAACTTGCATGTTTTATCAAGGCCCCACTGAGTTTTTCCTGAAAGTGGTATTTTTCTATTACGACAGTGTGTATTGCGTGGGGGTTTCCTGTGAACAAATAAACGATCAACATAAGCGTCGAGATTTAAGGAAACTTTGTTATGGACTTTATTTTTAAATACTCCAGTGGGACTTAAACTTTTATTTTTCTTTAAACATTGCATATGAATAATTTATTTTTATTTTAAACTATTGGGCCCAAACATGCATGTGTTTATCAAGGCACCACTGAGTTAATTTTTTAAGTGGTAATTTTCTAATTATCTATGAGATAATTGACGTTTTTACAAAATAATATAATAGGGCGCTTTACACAGTGACAGGTGTGGGGCTCGGGGAGGAGGCGATTGATGGGGAGGTTTTGGTGGTAGGGGAAGTGGGTGGGAGGGGCTCGGTGTATGGGTCTCGGCAATGGGTGTGGGGCTCGGGTTCTGTCGACGTGGAGGGCCTCGGGGGGAAGGCAGTCGGTGTGGGGGCTCAGTGGTTGTGGCGGTGGGTGGGATGGGCTTGGTGGTGGGAAGAAAATGCGGAGGGAGAAGGAAAAAAGGAAGAAAAAGAAAAAAAAAATGGGGGAGGAGGCAGACTGGGCCTCTGATATCATTAACACTTTTTCCAGTGAGTTTAGGCTCGTCGAAAAAAGTATAATGCTCACCGGTAAAAGTCTCCATTTAAACCTTAAATCAAAATGACATGTTTTGTTTAGTGAAACCTTTTTTTGATGTGCAATGCACTTTTCACGGCGCATAATGGCTCACCAGCAAAATTCCGTGAGACCCTTGCCGGCGAGGTTCACCTACCTCACCAGAAAAAGGTTCAATGTGTTAATTGAGGCAGATGAGACTTTTGTCGTCGCTTTATATCATTGGGAAAAGTTTTCTCTCTGGCAAAAGTTGCATTAACCCTAAAATATATTACTGATATTTGTAACTTCAAAGATCTGATAGATAATTGTATGGTTCATTCAGTTCAAAAATACTCATCAATTCATAGGGTTGGAGTTGATCAGAAATTTATGGTGAGATCGAGATCAAATATTAGAAATCAAAACACTTTAACATTCAACATTCAATAAGAATAGTGGTACTTACTTTTATTGTTGATATTTAAACACTCGAAACTCAATCAAACCATTTATTACGTTTTATCTAACTAATAATTCGCTAACGTTGGAAGAAGTTACTAATTCGTAGTTTGATTAACAAAGTTACACACATATCATAACACTTTAAGTGCTAACAGTTAATAAGAACACTTATTAATGTTAGAGAATATCTATCTTAAAACACTATACGTATAATCAAACCATTGATTAGTTATAAAATAACATTTAATTAGAAAATGTTACTACAAACTATGATACCATGGTGTGATCAGCACCGATCAAACCAGTTTAACTTCAAATAATTAAGAAAATACTATTAATAAGTTTATATGTTAATCTCAGAACAATCTGGAAGAAATTGATATTTCCAAACTCAAAACATATAAAACGATGCAAGTTAAACGAAAAATAATGTCTACAAGTTCAAAAAAAAAATTGATAATTCAAACTAAAAAACTTTTGCCGGCGCAAAATAATATTTTTCCTAACGAGGTTAAGACAATTTCTAGTGAATGTTGGAGACTTTTCTCGACAATATACACATTTTCCCCACCAAAATTTTACACAAAACTCCCACTTAAAATTTGATTACCCTTTGTCACCGCGTTTGGTAAACAGCGTTGGCAAAACAATCTTTCACCGACGACAAAAAGCGCCGATATAAAATCGGCCTTCCCCCGGTGAGTATCGATAAACGCATCGACAAAAGTGAACTTTTTCTGATGAAACAGTGAGACACTAGTACAAAATACTCTTTACAAGTCACATTTTTAGGACACACACCTAAATGTAAGTCCTAAAAAATTTCTCTAGAGATTTTAGGACTCTAATTGAGAATCCTTAAAAATCACATTTTAGGACTCGCGATGAGTATCTTAAAAACATATGTGAGTCCTAAAAAACCTGAATAGAAAATTTAAGAGTGGTGATGTAATGCCCCAACTCCAGGGACCGTTACGGTGCACATTGCAAACAGTGCTAAACTCGTTAATCGAGTCACTTTGAGGTTCTGTTGTGACTGACAAGCAAGTCACTATGGGGCTCGGTTCCCATAGTCGTGTAACGAAACTGTTACCTAGCCTTTCCTGCAATGGCTCTAATCAGATGAATGACTGATGGGTAGTCACTAGCTTAAACAAATGAGTGACTGTTGGGTAAGTCACTAGCTTGAACAGATGAGAGACTGAAGGGTAAGTCTTTAACTCAATAGATGAGTGACTGATGGGTAAGTCACACAAGCGCTTTTAGTTTTCACCAAACTTCAGGTCGGTCCGCCATTAATGCTCTTGTTGAGTCATCTAATGCAGAATGTCGATTAGATCTAATCTTTTATCGGCCCAGCGTTCATGACGCTTATGCCGTTACTTGCTCCCAGGTCGGTAACACACAACCAATGCCAAATCTGAGTGATCAGGGCCATGCACAAGTAAGCAATGCTACCAACATATATCATATGTCTAATATCCAAATACAGGACATTCAGCATGCTTACTCAACAATACTAGCACAATTAAAATCATGCATACACACAGAGGCTCAAGCTCTGAACAATCTCATATTCAATATTCATAGCATGCCCTAATCATATATTTCTCGTGCACCACATGCATCACACTTAATCATCCAGCATGCCTCAATAATAACCATATGCAAATGAGCAAGATTTCTAAGCATTCAATATGCTATCAATGTTTACCTTTAAACATCCAACATGCATCAAGAATAACCATGCATGTCACATATGGGGTGCAGTTTTCTTACCTTTGGTCCAAGCACAGGTTACCAATAAACGAGCCACAAGCACGACCCTGATTCCAAGTCTCTAGTGATAACTTAGGCACAACCATAATATAAAACCTCATCAAAATGAGTAGATAAATACTTCCAAACCCAACCCAATCCTCTGGGACATCAAATCCCACTCAACTAAGTAGTAGGATCGATCCCAGGCCCTTAGAGTTAAGTTTCCATCACAAAAACACACTTTTGGGCAACTTTTCCCTTAAGGGTCGCGGCCCTCCAAGGACCATGCCGCGGCCCGCCCCCCTGGCAGAGCCTCCTCCACCTTCATCAAACTAGGGTCGCGGCCCAACTTCGCACCAGCCACTTTTCTTCGTTTTTCCACTTTTAAAATCTTCCAAAAACCTATCCAAACATTTCCAAATCCCAAAATCAAAGTTCCCAAACATCTCCATGATCCAAAACCCATAAAACCCAAGTCTCAATTCAATCAAAAACTCATCAAAACACAAAATCTAATTCAAGCTTAAAAACTTTTAAAAACTTGAATTACCTCCAATTGAGTTGTTTCTAACTAAATCCTTCGGTTAATAAGCTTCTAATCTTTCCTAGGATCACTATACCTCGATCCTCGCTTGAATCCAAGTCCTAGAACTCAAGTTACCTTCGAAAATGCAATCGGGAGACGAAAAGGAACTTAGAGGAAGAGAGAACGTACAGAACGTTCTTTTTATTCTTTTAAAAGGTTACTTCAAGCTTAAGTAGTCTCAACCTCATCCTAACACTCGGAGTCCCGAAAACACCCCCAGGGACAAAATAGTCAAAACCTCCAGAATTTCCCCATGATCTTACTAACTCCCAATTTATCACCAAATATTAATTCCCATTACCCAATAACCCGGTAATGCTCTAAATACCCCTTGACTCACTCCGAGTCAAGAATAAATCCCGTTGTGACTTTCCCACTAGCTTACCTCCTAGGATCGTCTTGTGCTGAGTAACTCTAGCATAACCAAACAATAATAAAGCACCACACACATATCACATATATGCCAAATATGCCCAAAATGGCCAAAATATGAAAATCACCAAATTACTCAGAAGTGAGTCCACATGCATATTTAATACACCTAAACATGCATATTATCAATTAATAACATAATAAAGCAATAATGGCCCTCCCAGCCTCCTAATCAAAGTCCTAAACCTTATTAAGAAATTTAGGGCATTACAGGTGACTTTTAAGGGCTCACTTTGGGTGTCCTAAAATCTCTTTCAGGACACCCAAAGTGAGCCCTATTTTTTTTTTAATTAAAATTGGGTGAAAAAACTATAAGTGGGTTGAATTGGGGGCTGCTTATACCATTTTCTCAGCAAGCAAGAGAAAAAAAAAAAAGAACCTTCGAATTAGGGCTTAGGGTTTTCAACGAAAACTTTGGGCTGGTGAAGGCGACGGCGCAATGGATTTGATGGTAGTGAAGGCAACATTGGTGGCTGGGGTTTGAGGGCGTCAACGCCGGCAACAGTAGCATGCTGGGTTCTCGGCAGTTGGAGGGTTCTCGGCACCCTTGGGCTTCTCTTCTCCAGTAGCGGCACTTGGGCTTCTCGGCTCCGGCAACGGCATTGGGGTCTTTGCTCTGGTGGCGGTAATGTCTCTCTAGCACAGGTGAGTCTTTCATAAATTTATATGAGGAAGAAATTGTTTGATAGAATCTAGATATATGATGAAATCTAAGTTCGTTTCCATGTTTGGGTCTTAATTTTACTTTTGATAAAATCTGACTGTTAATAGGACTAAATATATATGTTCATAGAGTGTTCCAAGTACTAATTAGTTAAGATTAAGACTTAGTTGAACTGAGCTTACAATTTTCCTAACAAGAGACTTTATTTTTTTATTTTTTAATGTTAATTAGATGTGCTTGGTATGTAAATTATTAAACTTGTAGAATGTAGGCAGGTGGAGCTATTCTTGGATCCATTGTTGGAGGATCTGATGTTGAAAACGTGAATGGTGCGCACAAGAGGTAGCCACGAGAAGTGTTTTAGGTCCCAACTTTTCTAACTTGTGCAAATAATTTACTTAAGAGATTACTAAACTTTTTGAATTATGATATTATGTATTACATACTTCCAACAAGCAATTAGTAGCTTTAGTTGCTAATGATAATCAAATTATGAAGAAAGCATGTTCATTACAAATTATATAGCAACTTTGTAATTTATAGATCACAACAATTATATCATGGTAACATTATTTTGATTGAATAATACATGCTCTTGGTCGTTTTTGTGGTTAGCTTATCCATGTAATATACATAATTGTTTATATAGTTGACAGGAGATGAAGAGAATATAAGGTTTATATTTTCAATCTAATTTTTTATTTTTACCAATTCTAGTTTTGTTGTTTTGCTCCTCTCTCTCTTTATTTAAATATATATATATATATAATTTTTTATATGTTCTCTCTATTTTTGTTTATAGAGTCAAGTGCTTATGATTATCATTAATTTAGCTTTAGTTTTTTTTTTTTTTGCATTTTGATTTCAAATTAATGCAGTTTTTAAATTTTATTTCATCAATCAACAATTCATAGTTAATTTTGCTTATGAAATAGGTGGATCCATTAATATCAGCAAGAATTGGATCTGGAGTATGTTGAGAAAGTAATGCATCTTCTTCATAGGATACTATAGACCTAATTGGTATAAATTATTACCATTATAGTTTTATGCTCTACATTGTGTATCATTATATCATTTTGTCTTGCTTTTCAAATATATATATATGTATATATATATCACTTTATTTTGTTCTCTTAAATCAATTTTTTTTTAATATACTTCATTTTTTAAGGGTGTGGTGCTGATGCCTTGGTGATGTGTTGTGGAAGTGTGTGTGGTGATTATTTTTGAAGAGTTATGCACATGTGGCTCTATTTGAATGCTCATTTATGGTTTTGAAAGCTTTAAGACTAAATGATAAGTTGCAACAACATTTCCATAAGGTAGTTTCTTAGGTCTCTACTTTTCCTCTTCTATTTTGCATTTATACATGATAAGCAGGCCTTACATTTATATAAATATAGGTAGTAGTAATAGTCATGATAAAAAAAATATTGGATTTCACATGACACTTTTGTTTCATCGTTTTCATTACTCAAGATTGAAAGCTTTCTGCAAATGTTGTACGCTAATGTGGTTCATTTATATTATCCTTAAACAGACTTTAGAAATATAAAAGGATAAAAAAAATCATGATTTTGAGAAAATAATAGATATGGTGCAGAACAATTATTGAAAAAAAAACCATTTTTCTTTTCTAAATGAAATGCTTACTTGTATGTCTATCTTGCATGGCTTTGCGTAATATATTGACTCTGTTTTTCTTTCATTAGATTCTTACAGTTACATATTCATCAATTTTGCATTTTCTTTTATGTTTTATTGACATGATGTATTAATAGTTTATTCTATGTTACGTTTCAAAGTTATAAAGGATGGCACGCTTAGTATAGTTAAGTCTTTATGTGTTGTTTTATGGTTCAATATAAATTTCTTAATAGTCATTAGCTTTTTTTTTCTATGTACTCCGTTTTGTTTTATGGTTCAATATAAATTTCTTAATAGCCATTAGCTGTTTTTCTATGTTTTCTATGAGTCCAAAGAATGGTTGGTTTAATTATAATAATGTTGATAATAATGTTTAGGTTAATATTTGAATTGGTCTTAAAGTATTGGGTTGGTAGCAAATTACAAGAGATATGTTGTATTTGATTGATTTATTTTTAAATTAATCTTTTAGAATTTTGAATAACTTTATAATTTTGTTTAAATATCTTAGATATTCATCCGTAGTGAAATAGGTTCTTGGAATTCTATGTGTTGCGGTGATAACGGAATATTGAAAACTTGCATGTCTTAGTGAAGTAGGTTATGAGAATTTTGTGTGCTGCGATGATATATGGATGAAAACATGTGTGTTGTTTGATTTATTTGATTTGTTGATGTTGATTGCGACAGATGGCTAGGCAAGTAAATTAGGGGATATGTTGTCCGATTTTTTGTAGATTTTTTTTATATTTAGTTTAGTTTTGTATGTTTATTTTATTTTCTTAATTTGTATTTTTTATTAAAGCAAATATGCACAATATAGAAAATGCATGCTTATTTTTTTTTACTTTTTGGGGTGATGCTAAGAAAGATTTTATGATATGTTTTTGTATTGGTGGAAAGATGTCATTCAGTGATGATCATCATATGTTTTAAATATGACGTAGGACATAAGTCTAATGGTGTTAAAAATTTATTTTAAGTTTACTACAACTATTTTTTATTCTACTAAAGACTAAAAACTTTGTAATAACAATGTTTTTTTTTAAATGTTTGGTTTTATGTCAAATTAAATATATATATATTGTAAATATGTTCTTTTAAGATTTTGGTTTTTGATGGTTTAATGTGCTTATGGTTGCAGAGAAAATGTAATCAAATGGGTCGTGGAGTTAGGCATTTTTGTTGTAGCAACGTCAATATGATGCTACAACATTAATTTTGAGCAAGCTCTCTCACTTACTTTTGCTGCAACAAAGTTCGTGTAATGCTACAACAAAGTTTCAGTAGACAAGGACATCTCTCCGAGAAATTTAAATTTCTTTTAAAAAAAATTGGCGTTTTTTTAGTATTTTCTTTTCAAATTTCTTTTAAATACATATTAGGCACACAATGAGATATATTTTTTAAATCAAAATGAAAATTGTAGCTGCATTTTTTTTAAAAAAAAATTACGTTTAAGGACATGCAAACGAGTCCTAAAATCTTAATTTAAAGACACTCAATGAGATCTTTTAGGACATGTATTGCGAGTCCTAAAAACATTCTTTTAGGACTTGCGAAGAGAGTCCTAAAAACTTATTTAAAGGCACTCAACGGGATCGCGAGTCCTAAAAGAATGTTTTTAGAACTCGCATTGCGTGCCCTAAAAATATTCTTGCGAGTCCTAAAAAATATCAGTTTTTAAGGCTCTTAAACAGAGGATTCGTGCCCGCGAGTCCTAAAAAGCCTTTTTTGTAGTAGAGAGACTAGATGGGGGAAAGTAGTGGTATATTTAAGTAGAGTATATATAATGCCTTATGTTATTTAGTACATCGTTAATTAATCCCAGACTTCGATCCAGACTTGGTATTTTTGAGCTTAAATATAATGAAATTATTGCAAAATTAAGAAAATATTAATAGAAATTATGAATGAATAATATTTGGTCGTTCATATATAGGGTATCTGTAATTTACAGTGTATACTCTGTTGTGCTAAGCACATGCCACTGAGTCATGACCCACAGTTACAATACGTACAAACAATAGCGCACAAGGACTTTTATTCATATCAACCTGTCCTTTAATCGAATTTCACTATTTAATCAATAAATCTCAACTCAAACTATTTTATTGAGAAGAGAATTAGTATCAAATTTATGAATATCATATATATATATATATTTATATATTGTTGAAATTTTACATTATTATTAATCTTCCACAGACTTTCACCACCAATATACATACATATATATATATATCATTTATACATATATATATATATGTACACTCAAATTAGTTAGTTATTTACTAAAACTTTTGATATAAAATGAGAAAACGCCTTGGCTTACTAATTAATTGATTATCTTGAGAAAACTGGTTCTTCTGCTATAGTCTCCAACAATGGCTTCTTAGACCTACTCATGGACACCCTATGCAGGAACTCCGGCGCCGAGAAATCCTCTATATCATCCAAATTCAACTTCGGACCAGCCGCCGCCACCCGTTCCTCCTCCTTCTCCTCCTCTGCTGCCATGTCATATGTCCGCCAGTTCTCACCGAACTCCGACGGCAAAACCCTAGTCTTCCGGCCACCTCCGCCACCGCGCTTGGTGGCAGAGTTAGCGGCGAGGAAAATAGCGCCCATGTCGGCCGCGGTGATGGGGGAATTGACTCTCTTCATGGGAAACATGATGTAGACGCTAGCCAACTCGAGGTCTTCGTCGGCGTTGAGCGGCGAAAACCGCTGACCGAGCCGCATGGAGCGTACGTTGACGACGAAAAAGCTCGGCGTCTCAAGCATTAGCTCGGCGGCCTTTACAGGGCCGTCGAAGCGTCGGACTTCACCGCCGGGGAAGATGACTTTGGTGGCTTTGCAGAAGTGCTTCCCACCAGGGCCTGACAGAGTACATGAGGCGTAGTTTCCCATGCTATAACCAAACACTGAAACAAACAAGATCACGTACGTTATGTAATTATTATTATTAACTTCTGCTAAGTTCTAGGGAGATGGAGAGAGCCGAGAGGTGGGTTTGGAATGGATTTTGGGATATATTTATGTGGTTATATTTGAAGGGATTAGATGAGTCTGATCTAATTTGCCAGAGAGACGAAATAATAGTATTACGTGGTGGTGATATATAGGATCTATATCATATATGGATGGACTTGGTCTCTTTGCAAGATATATATATATATATTGATGGTGAGATTTGCTATATATATGAGATATAAAGATACGTTTACAACTTAAAATGGGTGTTGTTAAGGTGGTGGTGGTTGTAAAGATTTATACATATAAAAATAGAAACCGAGTCTTTGGAAATACTAATGTGAAAGAATGCGTCTAGTTTATTGAAAAGTAAGAATTTTTTTTTTAATTAGAGTATATGGAAGATTCTAAGGAGTAGAAAGGAGCCAGTTGTATATTATGCATTGTCGTTTGACATTTTATAGTTGAGTTCCGCGTTCTGCTTGAACAAAATAGTTGCATATTGACAAAAATACATAAAATAAAAAGGAAAATGTAGAGAAGATGCATGTCATCATTTTCCAGTTCATGACTTGCACTCTATGCTTATATTATATACGTGTAAGCAGTCACGTACCTTGGATTATATAATTGACCTATATCATTTTATTTATTATCAATCATTCTTTTCTTAATATACGTGTTGACCCACTTATTTGGTTCTCTCTTCCTAACATTTTCATTTTACTTTTCTTTTTTATCTTCCGTATCTCTTCTATATAATAAATGTACTATTAACATAAATTTTTTTTGTTTTAGCTATTTTTTATTTTTTTTATGGTTAATTTTAACGAAATATTTTTATATTTAACAGAATATTTTTATATTTAACAGTAGTTTATAAATATTTAAACTTAAATAAAATAAAATAAATATTTAAAAAATTAAAATTAGATATTTTTGAGACATTTTACAATGATAATTAATAATAAATAATTAAACAACTTAAAATATGATATTTTGTAGATATTTTATCATTATAATTATTTTAAAATAATAAATAATTAAAATATGATATTTTTGCAATATTTTAGAATGATAATTATTTAAAAATAATAAAATCATATTTTTTATAACTTAAATAAAATTTAATTAAACTTAAACTTAATTTAATAATATAATATTAAACATATAATATAATATACTGTGAATTAGCAACAAATTATTATTTTTAACAAACTAGCAATAAACATAAATTTAAAATCCACATATAATATTTAATATTACATTAAACATATAATATATAATCTGTTGTTGTCACTCCCAAATTCAAAAACTAGAACAAACATAAACATAAACAAAAATAAATAAATTATTTAATTAAAATATAATATTTATTTCAAAATTTATATGATATTAATATAAATTTAAGAAAAATAATTAATAAATTTTATAAATAAAATTAAGCAAACTTACATATTGCACGTTGCTTGTATTTAGTAAATATATATCTCTTCTATATAATAAGTGTGTAGATAACGGAAATTCTTGGCTTTAACGGTTTTTTATTTTTGTAATATTAACTTTAATAGAATATTCTTATATTTAACAGTAGTTTGTAAATACTGAAATTTAAATAAAATAAAATAAAATAAATAATTAAAAAAATTAAAGTAGGATATTTTTTAGATATTTTACAATGATAATTTTTTTAAAATAATAAATAATTAAACAAATAAAAAATTATATTTTTTTAGATATTTTTCAATGATAATTATTTAAAAATAATAAATAATTAAAAAAATTAAAATATGATATTTTTTAGATATTTTACAATGATAATTATTTTAAAATAATAAAATTATTTTATAACTTAAATAAAATTTAATTAAACTTAAACTCACTTATTAGAATAATATCATATTAAATATATAATATAATATACTCTCAATTAGTAATAAATTGATTTTTTTTTAAAATAGCAAGAAACTTAAATTTTAAATACATGTATAATATTTAATATTACATTAAACATATAATATATAATTATCAATCCAAAATTCAAAAACTAGAATAAACATAAACTTGAACAAAATAAATAAATTATTTAATTAAAATATGATATTTATTTGAAATTTATATGATATTAATATAAATTTAATAAAAATAATTAATAAATTATATAAATAAAACTAAGCAAATATATATATATATTTATAGGTTTTTGAGGATTAGTTTATTTGATCCTTTGCTTGTGTGTATATGTTTTTGCTTCTGTTTTCCGTGATCATGTTTTTTCACAAGTCAATAGTCTAAGTTTTACTTTTAATCATATTAAATAAATAATATATTTTACAATTCTTCTCTACCAACTTCTTTTTAATTTTTTTGCTGAACTCTAGAGAAAGCTTTTTTAATTATTAACTTTGATATCAGAGATCAGTGTGACTAGCCACCGTATAAAATTAACCTCAATTTGTGCTTTATTTGGTTCTCAATTGTATAGTATAGTACTAGAGCAGTTGTTGGTTTTTAATTTATTGGTTGATATAATTAGTTTTCTATTAAAAAATGATTAATTAAGGCCGTACTTCGTACTATGTTTTAGATATTAAACTTACAATAATCATATAAATTAATATATATCATATAATTTAGTATAATTTTTTTTTGCCTCTAATCACAAACAATAATGATTATCAATTATTTGTTGATCTATATATATGTGTTTTATGCCAAAAAAAAATTAAAAATATTATTTTACTCGAATAACAGAAGTTTTATACAATAAAGATAATAAGAAAAAAAATGTCCTCTCTTTGAAAATGAAATTGATTCTAATACTACATATAGAGCATAAAATATCTTAAATGTTTAAATGTAGACTTTTCATAAAACAGTTCCATATATTTAAATAATGCATGTGAGTTTTGAAATTATAAGCATGAACAGTAAATCATTGTGTGACATGACATTAATATATATTAATAAGATTATTATGTATTCTTGTGAGAGTGGAAGGTGGTGGCGGTGACGGTGCCGGTCACATCCATTATATAAAGTGTATAAGCTTTAATGAAAGGGCAGCTCATCATCACATCGTCGCTTATTATATATTTATATAACTTCTCTCTCAAACCATCACAGGATTGATATCTTATTCACTCTTAACCACTCTTTCAATACTCTTAATTATCATTAAGAAAATTTGAGTTTTAATGCAATAAGTAACACTTCATTCGAAAAATACCTTATTATTATATAACTCTTGTTTTGGTGCTACTAATACTGTTACTACCCAAAATACCCCTGGCATAATTTTTCCTCTCTTTTTCTCACAGTCTTCAGTCTTTATCTCATATGTTTTCCCTCTTTATCTCTCAAACTCTCGTACACACAAAAAAAGCTAGCCACCATTAATTTGCATTTCGGATCTAGGGGCAAGTTGTGAGTCCTTTCAAGTCAAGAAACTTCATTTTGGATTTCGGATCTAGTGAAAAAAATCATATGGGTAAGTATATATTTGTTATATGTAGTGAGGAAACTTGTATGATTACATTACTTGTCTTATTTCGAACAGTTCTGTGTATGCCTTCATGTTTTATTGCAATTTTTCACAGAATGAATTTTGGATACTTCGTGCGTTTTTTTTCTGGATTTTTTTCCTGGATCGATGAGTTTCGATGAAACTCGATAGGTCTCGTGTGTTGCATGCATGCTGGCTCGATGGTCCTCGATGGACCTCGACGTGCCTCAATAGTGTTAGGATGTCAGTACCTCGATGGTACTCGATAAAACTCGATAGGTGTATAAGAGTTTAATTGGATTTAATAACTCGATTGTACTCGAGAAAACTCGATAGGTGTATAAGAGTTTAACTGGATTGTTTGCCTCGATTGTACTCGATAAAACTCGATAGGTGTATAAGAGTTTAATTAGATTGTTTGCCTCGATAGTCCTCGATTGTACTCGATAAAACTCGATAGGTGTATAAGAATTTTATTGGATGGTTTGCCTCGATAGTCCTCGACTGTACTCGATATGTGTGACCTCGATAGGACTTGACATATATTGATAGAAATCGATATTTTCTGTTTTATGTTGTAGTTTAACTTTTTGACCTTTTTTTTTGTAGATTCGACTGTTTCCGTATTTGTTGCATTCAATGGTGTTTGGGAACTCGAAAATAGGGGTTGGATTTTCAGAGATGCTGAAAATCAAGTTCTGCCCGTGGAGAAGGGTGTGACATATGAGCAACTGCTTGACATTCTGTACGATGAGCTTGAAGTGGATAAATGTGTGCATGACTTGAAAATTGAGGTCCCCTACACATGCCTATCACAATCCGTCAAACCTACCGTTATAAAAAATGATAGGCATGTGTGTGATTCATTGGGTTAGCATCGAAATCTGTAGAGAAGCTCATTCCTCTATGTGTCACATTGATTAAGAAGGGAGGTGTAAGAAATGCATCGACTTTTGCCAGCGTTAATAAAGAAGTTCGATTTGAAGAGAACATTTCTCCTCCATGTCATGGTTTCAAAGGAACTCAAGGTGATGTTGGAACATGTGTTCCCGAGACAAATCCAGATGTCATAGTCCATGATGATATCCCGGTTAGAGATCCTTCATATGTGCATGACACAGCGGAGTACGATCCCTATGGCTACGAACCTTATGTCAACGACGATCCTGTTGCTGATGCAACAGATCTTGGTGGGCCAGATGTTAGGGCAGATTTTCCAACACAGAGTTCAGATGTTATGGTAGATGATGAGCGCAGAATAGAAGACCGGCAAACACCTGGGACCAGCAGTAGTCGTCTAGGTCCAAGTAGAACCGATGATAGTTTTAGATGGAGTTCTCCATTTGACTTAGGTGAAGATCGTAGAATATGGAGTGCTCCCATGTTAACCAAAGAGGATATAGAGGCCTCACATCAACATCATTCCTCAACCAGCAAAGCTTCAGGAGAATTGCACCTTGGGAAGTTCTTTCAGAACAAGCTTGAATTGAAAACCAAAGCATCCATATTTGCGATGAAGAATAATTTTGAGTTTAAGGTGAAGAAATCTGTGACTGATGTGTGGTACATTACCTGCAAGGATCTTGATTGTGGTTGGAGATTGAGGAGTAAGAAAAAAATGTGATCTGAAATGTTCGAGATTATTGTATACAACGAAGTACACACTTGCTCACAAGAAATTCGAGATAAGGACCACCGTCAAGCATCACCGTGGGTTGTTGGGCACCTAATCAAGAGGAAATTTGCTATCAATGGTACTCGGTGGCAAACAACATAAGGGAGGACATGAAGCACCATTTTGGGGTTGAATTGAGCTATGAGAAGGCGTGGAGATGCAGAGAAAAGACTCTTATGTATGTCAGAGGGACACCTGAGGAATCATACTCCAAGTTACCTTGATACCTGTGTCAGTTGGAGCATAAGAACCCAGGTACAATTACTGATTTTGTAGCAGAAGATGGTTGTTTCTTATATTGCTTCTTTTCCCTCGATGTTTCTAGGTGTGGTTTCCAGTACTGTCGTCCTGTAATTTGTGTGGATGGCACATTCTTGAAGAATAAGTATGGTGGCCACATGCTCTGTGCTGTTGTGTTGGATGCAAACAACCAGTTGTTTCCAATTGCGTTTGCATTGGTTGACAGTGAGAACCATAACTCTTGGACTTATTTCATGAGAAAATTGAAGGAAGCCATAGGGGACGTTGAGAAACTTGCTTTTGTATCGGACAGGCATAAAAGCATTAATCATGCTTTGGAGCTTGTGTTCCTAGATGTGTATCACGGTGCATGTTACCATCATATCTGTATGAATGTTGTGGCAAAATTCAAAACTGACCACGTGCAAGACATCATGGGGTGTGCAGCGTACGCATTTCGAAGAACGGAATTTCACAAGTTCTTTGAAAAGATTAAGGTAATTGATCCGCCTATTGCTCAATATCTAGAGGGAATTGGCTTTGAAAGGTGGAGTAGTGCTTATTTTCCTGGTAACCGATACAATATCATGACGAGTAACTACGCAGAAAGCTTTAACAATAAGACCAAGGAGGGAAGGAGCTTTCCAGTCGCCACTTTTCTTGAATTCATAAGATTCACTCTTCAGTCTTGGTTTGCAGATAGACGTGAAAGAGCTGCAAAAGCAACAACTGTGTTATCACCTGAGATGGAAAAGGATTTGAAGCAAATAGGTGATAAAGCAATTTTTTTAGATGTCCAAGTCCTTGGTTATCACGAATTTCTTATGGTCGATGGTAATGGTGATGGTGAGGTGAACTTGGCCACAAAATCATGCTCTTGTGGCATGTTCCAAACCATTGGGATACCCTGTGTACATGCTTTTGCTGCAAACAGAAAAAGAAGCATAAACATTTACTCATTGTGTTCCCCTTACTATAGAATCAAGGCATTGAAGGACACTTATAAAGATACTATTTACCCTGTTGGGAACGAGGATGAATGGGTAATCCCTGATCACATCAGAGATACGGTTGTAGGCGTCCTCGCTGAGAAAACCCCTGTAGGAAGGCCCAGGAAACAGAAAGTGGGTAGGTGAAAGACAAATCACTATGCTTCACGCGGGGAAAAGATTGTCAAGCCACGTAAGTGTAGCAGATGTTGTGGTAGTGGGCACAATAGGAAGTCATGTAAGGCTAGGATTTAAAATATCGTGTTATGTAATTATTTAATTGATTTTGCTGCATTTATCATATGGAATACTTCTTCTAATACTTTGTGTGTTTGGATGTCGAGGCAGACACATTATGTGAATTTAATATTTTTTTATTTAATAACTTTTTCAAAAAATATTGTTTGATAAAAAATAATATACAAAACTAATTATATGCCATACTATATAAGATGTGTAAGACAAAAATGTAAAGAGCATCACGGGGCCAAATTCTGATAGCACAGGTCCACACACCACTTGGTCCTGAAATGCTGGATGTTCTCATCGATAACAGTATCGAGTGGTAGCCTAGCAACCAGATGCTCGATATGTTTGATGGCAAACATACCACAATCCCCACTGCATATAATCGATTTTGTGTCAAGAGAAGATAAAAATAACTTTAATTTTCAGATTTCAAAATCCACTAATTAAATAGGGGAATACCTTGTCTTAGTCTGAGGACACTCCTCTGGAGGAATATGACAATATGAGAAAGGCTTTGCATTCTGCTCAAGATATACCTGGAGGTCCTCATGGTCGTCAAACATGCCAGAACACCATAACAACGAAGGCAACAATAAGCACCAAGGCTTGATCGCTTCCTCCATCAGAGCGGGACTGAGCATGCTATGGTTGGAATCATAAATGTTGATGCACCACGTTGGAATGGAGACTTCAATGGCGATCCAATGTGCGGCTTTCTCGATGTGCAAGGCAAAATATACTTCACTCACATTTTGCCATGATACAAGGAATTGATTATCATCACCCTTCAACATTCTCAACACATCGTCATCCCATGTATACTTAGTGCCGGTCTCTCTGAAATGATTCCAACGACCTAGGCACACCTGGGGGAAGTTGGTGTTCATGATCGCAGCATCCTACCGAAATGCAGCATGGTAAAAGTGGCGTCGGCGGCGTAGCATGTGCAAAGCGGCATCAATATGCTAAAAAACATAAAAATTCGTTAGTACCATCAATATATTTTAAGATTGAATTGAAAACATGAATGTAATTTACATACCGAATCCCAAAGCCAAGTCTAGACTGTGTGCAACTATAAGAACCATGCCACACCGTGCGTCCCAGTATACACGTTGCAGCCTCTCTTATTGTCGATCTTCCCAATGATCCACTTATGGAAGCTCTTCTCCTGCTGTGGGTCACACTTCCTTAGTGGTTCAGCAACTAGCCCCTGTTTATCTAGTCTGATCTTCTTTGTTGGGTCAGTGAAGTCATCAAAACGCTTGGCCCTGCGTTTCTTCCTGACAACTTCAAGGCCAGCTGTCTCCTCGGACGGCAGTACTCGTACACTGGGACTGTCAGCATCACTGGCAGCTACAGATGTCTGGGCCTGTGGAGTGGAGGGTTGATCACCGCGCTCGTAGTCTGCAGGCAAGATATCAGACTCTGTATCTGATTTTACGTCGGTGGATCGACCTGAGACCAGTGAAAGCAGCTGCGCCAACTGAGCCATGATCGTGGTTTGATTCTGTAGTAAGGTTGCATGGCCCTTCTCAACCCTCTTGAGCCTCTGCATCGATTTCTCATAATCAGGCTGGGCAACTTGACTAGATGAAGTTGCACAGGCCTGTGAAGTGCCCTCCTCAACCCTCGGGACATCCTCATAAAAAATGGAGGCTTCCTTTGCAACTTCTGCTAGCTTCTCTGCCTCCTTCTCAGGTACAACTACTTCATCCACTGCAGTCCCAGCCTCCAACTTAGGGAATAACCTGGAATCAACTTCTGGGAGGCTATTGTAGTAGACTACCTCACCGGGACGTGGCTTCGGCATGGAAAATACCACTAACTGCATGGTTGAATAACATGTGTCAGAAAAACTTTAATAAAATAAATCGTTAATCAATTAATTTATGACATTTAACAAGATAAAATGGAACTTACTCGACGATTGGTGAATATAGGAACCAACAGAGCTGTCGAAATAGTGATATCAGTCTTCGTAGCCCAGCTGAGCATCCTCGGAATTTAATTCCCACTGTTCTCACCGAACTTACTCTCGAGAGAAGGCATGGCCTCAAAAGCCCAGTAAAGAAGCGCGGGTGCATAGCAATTGAAACTATACTTCGCCTCCTTCTGTTTTTTGCTTGACCCCTCTTTCTTCTTCTCCTCATAGTGTTTCAATTGCTTCTTCATGTCCTTTTGAAGGCCTTTGCTAACCTTCTTAAATGACAACTTCCCCCAAGCATACTTTAAAAAGTAATCAATATCCTCAACCATCCTCAGGGAATCTCCCCATATTGTTGTTGTCTTCTCTGGGGCATTCAGTACCCCCTCTATCAAATAGCACAAACCTAGCTTAAATGCATCTTCTGGGTTTGTGGAGGCCTTCAATGCATCTTCCAACTGACCAAAACTAACCTTCGAATCACCATTAAAATATTCCTGGATGATCCGATCACTTGAAAGATGCTCTTTCAATTCATCTGGGGACGGTGATTTCCCAAGATTTACCCCAGTAACTAAGGCAAACTCTGCAATACAAAATCTACATAGAGTGTTGCCCAGGTAGAACTAACCCTCTTCAGGCTTCTTACTTTCTACCTTACGCAACATTAGCTGATGCAGCAGAACCCCAGAAAATCTAAATGGTTTTTCCTTAAAGAACTGTCCCAACGGGCATGCCTGTGCCCTTTCAATAAGACCATGCCTCTTAAACTACTCTATAAGGGTATCCAAGTAGGCACTACCCCTATAAATGACATGGCCAGGAAAGTGTTTCTCCAATGGCACAATAAGTTCAGGCATTTGGAAAAAAAACAAAAAAAATGTTAAAAATGTAAAACAATCTGGTAAGGCAGTTACTATCGAGGCAAAAACAATCGAGTTCTATCGAGTCTTATTGATGCCTATTTAGGTGGGTTCCAAAATCACAAAGAATAATATCATCGGGTTACTATCGAGTCTTATCGAGGCCTATCAAGGTAAGGCAAAAAAACCAAAGTTTAGTCATATCGAGTCCTATCGAGGCCTATCGATTCCTATCGAGGTGGGTCCTAAAAATCCCAAAGTCGTGTATCATCGAGTCTTATCGAGTCCTATCGAGGTAAGGCAAAAAAACCAAAGTCTAGTCATATCGAGTCCTATCGAGGCCTATCGATTCCTATCGAGGTGGGTCCTAAAAATCCCAAAGTCGTGTATCATCGAGTCTTATCAATTCATATCGAGGTATGTTCTAAAATTCCCAAATCCTTATATCATCGAGTCCTATTGAAGCCTATCGAGGTGGGTCCTAAAAAATCCCAAAGCCGTGTCTCATCGAATCTTATCGAGTCCTATCGATTCATATCGAGGTAGGTTCTAAAATTTCCAAAGCCTTGTATCATCGAGTCCCATCGATTCCTATCGAGGCCTATCGAGGCACAGTCTAATCCATTCCTCATCCTATACTATCGAGTCCTATCGATTCCTATCGAGTTTCATGAAAATATCGAAAAAACCCTGATTTCTTCATTGCCAGCCCTGATTTATCCTATGAACAAAAATCAACAAAAAAAAACCAGGCACATACACATATTGCAGATTAAAAATGAAATCCCTCACCTTCGCTTTCTTTGAGGTTGTTTCCTAAAAATTTGGTCGGCTTGCTCGACGTTTTCTCCTTCCCCTTCTCCGATCGTCACCCTTTGGGAGCCCTTGTTCGTGGTCGTGGTCGTGGAAGACAATTAAGGTTGGGTTCTACGGATTCAATCAAGACCTATCGATTTCAAAGTTTGCTTGGTTCGGGTATTTTGGGAGAGAATGCGGAGAGTTTGAGAAAATTATGCCAGGGGTATTTTGGGTAGTAACGGCATTAGTAGCACCAAAACGAGAGGCTTATAGGGATAGGATATTTTTCAAACGGAGTGTCACTTATTGCATTAAAACTCAAATTTCCCTATCATTATCATGATCATGTTTTGCTATCAGAATAATTTTCATTATTTCGACACAAAAGTCACATTAACCTAAAATATACAGAAATGGAGAAACATTTAAATTGTTAATTATTGTCGAAAAAGTTTCTAGAGAAGATTAATATCATTTTCTTACCATCACATACTCGATGTCTGATTTAAAAAAATTCTAATAATAATCTTTTATTTTATAAAATATACCAAAATTAATTTTACACATATAAAATATATATATATATATAATTTATTATATTTTGAAGTTGATAGTAAAAAAAATTGACAAAAAATAGTTAAATTATATTAATAAAAAATAAATTGGATAAAAGTGCCATATGAGATCTAAACAAAATAACTAAACTTTATTAGTTCTAATAAGACAATGGTTAAAATATCCTCTATATTGAAATTAAAAAAATATATAACCTTTTATTTTTATTTTTGAAGTATGCTGGAGGATAAGCCCATGCTTTTGGCACAGAGTAAAAAAATACTAGTTAAATCCTCTGAAGGAAAGGAAAGCAGCAAAAACAAGCAAAAAAATGCATCCAAGACTAAATAAAATTCCCTTTGGGAGTCCCACCACGATTAGGCTCTTCCGGATGAAGGAAGGAATGGGCGAACTCACGGATAAGTCGACCCATCTCCTGTGTCAAAATTGTATCGTACTACCATAATTAGATGACATGCATATATGTCATCGTGTCTAGAGGCACAATACCTTGTGGGTATCTCATCCTCCTTGGGTTGTGAAGGAATACATCGATGAGGTCTTGATAGTCTTGGTACACCTCCTCGGACCAACGACGTCCCGAGATTTGCCCACACTCGAGAAGTGAGGGAAAAAATAAAGAATGGTCGAGACTAGTTCCCTCCCCTACGTTCTTGGCATAATAGAGAACGATTGAGGATCTACCTTGAGGCATGGAGGATGACTCGATCCCCACCTGAAGCTTCGCCTCAAGCTGTTCAGCTTTCTTCACCTTCGTGGTGACCTTGATGGCGAGGATGCTCTCTACATACTCCTCGCAATGGTGTTGCATATATTTGAATTGCGCCTTAGCCACCACGTATTCCATGTGGAGCCTTACCTCATGTCGTGAATTCTTCAAGTCCCAAAAGTTGGTGAGGACCACCGAACTTATGCTCTGCCCCTCCTGCAGTGGCCCGTACTGCCAAAGGTGGGCATTAGTGATGACGAGGAAGGTGAGATCCAGCTCCTCATTGCAGAGGATGTTCATTATCTTAAACATTTCCTCTAAAGAATTAACGAAATGTGTACAGTGGAAGCGACCTAAAATGAGATATTTCAAGAATAATGATCAATTACGAGTGGGACACCATCAGATGAAGCGACTCGAGGACAGAAGCACTTATCAACCCTAGGGAAGTGTAGAAGCAGGGTGGGATTGGTCCTTGTAATGCCCCGAATTCTTTGATGTGGTTTAATGGCGGGATTAGTAGGCCAGGAGGGCCATACTTGTTTAAATATGCCATTAAGTGATAATATATATATGTGAATTATATTATAATATGATGTTAAATGCATGCATGTGGGTCCACATTTTAATTACAGGGGTGTGATGGTAATTTGGCCCGTTGAGGGTATAATTGTATATTTGTATGCATGTCGGTGATATGTTGTTGAGACCACATTATAATGTGGGTTTGTTCGAGCTATTCGGCATGAGACGATCATGGATTATTGATTAGCGGTCTAGTCATAACAGGTCTAAGTTCGGGGCTCGGGATGAGTCTCGGGGAGATTTTAATGATTAGAGCATTACTGTAACGCTCTGGACAACCAAGACCGTTACACTGTTTGTTTGAAGTAGTGCAAGACTTGCTAATCAAGTCATTTAAATCATAATGTGTAACTAATGGCATAACAAGCTAGGTTAAAAAGAATTTTGGTTATAAATGATTAAATTTTACTAAAATACATGTTTGATACATGGGATCCCAAAACAAGGTTTAAATAACGTAAATATAAAATTCTTGTTAACAAATAAACAACCAAGCCACTCTAATGGCAAAATACATAGTTTAGGTTCCCGTTCCTGTACAAATCCTCGACCGTGGTGGCCGAGCAACTGACAATGTACACCTCGCCCCCAGAGCTCTCCAACCCATGGCCAACTTGCCCTTCCTGCACCATGTAGCACCCGTGAGCTGAAGCCCAGCAAGAAAACATAATATCATAACATAGCAGTATTAACAGCTAACAGTTCACAGAGCACAGTCCAATAACCACAAAGTACTATTCGGTTCCATCGAGCCAAAAAATTCACTCAAGGCAACACACTGATCAATAACCATTAATCCAGCTCCAGATACTCATTAAGTCACAGAAAATAATCCACAATAAACACATATAAAGCAATAACTAGGGTTAATGCCCGCAGGCCGCACCCCCTGTTTAACTCACTGCCTTTGGCTCGCTTACGCCAACTCCAGTGACATGCCCACTGACTCCGTCCAGCTTAACCGAGCTCAATGATTAATAAGCTGTCCTCGGATACCAGTGTTCGAGCCGCGCCATATGCGCAAGTGTGGATTTTGGCACCCTTAGGCCTTTACCACATGTCCCCGTGGCATAATACCACCTTATGACATTCATACGATTATAGGGAACTCTTAGTCCCAACATATTCACATGGTTTATTATGATCACATAACAATACATTCAAATATAGGGAACACTTAGTCCCATCCTATCCACATACACAGGTGCAGTTTCTTACCTTGATTCCAAGTGCTTTAATTAGAAAGGACGACCCCCGAGCACGATCCATTCCCGAGCCCTAGCTTATTACCTAGTCACAACCAAGATAATGGATTCCATTAATATTCACATATAGGTTTTCGGGTACAAAACTAGCTTCCGGGAAAGCAAATCCCACCAAGCAAGGTGGTGAAATCGATCCCGAGCACTTTAGGTATGATTCCCATGCTTTAAAACTCCAAATGTTCAAGTATACATCTAAGGGCTGCGGCCCTTGAAGCCTAGCCGCAGCCCTGCACCAAAACAGAACATAAGCCCTTCCTGGAAGAAGACACGTGCCGTGGCCCTTGCCTTGGGCGCCGCAGCTCTTGCCCCAGGCCGAGCCTCCCTGGCTCATCTTCAAGCTAGGGCCGCAGCGCTCTAGAACAGAGCCGTGGCCCTTCCCTTCGAACCCAGAATTTCCCCCATTTCTAACATCCAAAACCTCATCCAAACCCATTATAAACAATACCATTAACACAACCCAATTATCCCAACACTCTAGCATGCTTCCAATCAGTAAAACTCAACAGAAATCTAGGCTAAAACCCCTCAACACCTCATTTTAATTTATGAAACTCTCACACCCAAGGACTTCAAAACCAGTCAGAAAATCTCAGAAATTCAAACATTAAAACCTTAATTCCAAACTCACCTTTGCTGCAGAATCAATCCCCCAAATGAAACTGAGCTAACTCCCAAGCTCCAAGCCTCAATTCAACCCTTAAATGTCAAAATCCACAATCACTTCAAAACCTAGCATAATCACAGAATTTAACTACCATAAACACACTTATAGCTTACCTTGGTGTTGATTCTATTCCTTGGATGATTCTTGAACTATGCCCCAAAGATCCAGCCTCAATTTCCAGAAATTCCCAGCTTGTTTCCCTTTAGATTTCAGTGTTCCTTTGCCTTGTTTTTCCTTAAGAGAGAGAGAGAGAGTAGAGTATAGAGCTTAAAAGAGTCGATTTATTTTCCTCTAAGGGTTTCCTTAATTTTATCTTATCTGCTAATTAATTCCCAAGGCTCGGGGTGCCGGAACCATCCCCGAGGTGAAAACAGTAAAATTCCCCAATATTCCCGCCTAGACTTTCTAACCTCAAATATATTTCCATATATTTATTTTCATAACCCGGTAGTCTAAATAACCACCCGATACCTATAATATCCCTGACTTATCCAAAGTCAACTATTGAGCCCCGTTGTGACTTTTCCCGCTACCTGCTCCCTAGGATCGCCTCGTGCCGATCGTTACAAATGCACACACCTGCACACGTATATATATATTTATCAATCTACCCACATAATAATGTGGTCTCAACAATTTATCACACACATTCACATTTATGCCCTAACAGCCAAAATTACGATTAAGCCCTTACCAGCCAAACAGGGCCCGCATTACTTATCCAATACCCATATTCATGCTTTCAACCATTAATTCTCTTAACCTCCAATTGTGCCCTCCCGACACACTAATCAAGGCCCTAAAGCCTTATTAGTAATTTTGGGTCGTTACAGTTACCGGGAATTAAAGGGTAACAGGATATGAATTATTGGTGTTTGAGATTATCGAGAATAGCGGGAATTGGAGAGCATTAATTATGATTAACGAGATAGGTGGAGAATACCAATTTTTCCCTTGGGAGCCTTTAGAAACCTTAAATTGACCTAGGGGTATAATGGTCATTTCACCCCTAGGATAGATATAAGCCATTTTAGGCTGTGAAAGATGAGAAAAATAGAGTAGGTTCTTGAAGCTTTCTCGTATCTTCTTTCTTCAGTTTTTCTTTGGGATTTTTGAACCATTCTTGAGGATTCAAGTTTGGGAAGTAAGCCTTGGGAGTTTGGGAGTGTGTTCCTCCATTGAAGAGCATCATAAGCTGAGTTTTGGGTAAGTTTCTAACCATTGAAATCCCTAGTTTGCCCTGTTTTAGTTCTGTTTTATAGCTGAGATTTCTAGGTTGAATACCTGGCTTTGTTGGGAGTTTTGGCTAGGGTTCTTATGGTTGTTATGTTTAGGGTGTGTTAGGATGGTTTTTGGGTTCATTTGGCATCAAAAATGGGATTTGGAAGCATTGGAAACATGTTAGAATCGAAGGAGATGAAGAAGGAGGTTTCAGGGGGTTTCTGGTCTGGAGGTAGCGCTTTAGCGCCCACCTTAGGGCGCTACAGCGCTACTTAGGGGGCATTTGGGCATGTTGGGGGTTCTGAGAATAGCGATGGGGCGCTAGGGGTCAGCGCTGTAGCGCTACTCTGTTCCTTCAAAGTCCTGTTTTGAGTGTTTTTAAGGGTTTTTGACTTGGGGTTTCAATCCTTAAGGCCCGGGATCGAATCTACTCACCATGTGGGCATGCTTCGAGGTCCCGAGAGTGGTGCTTAGGTTAAGACCCTATCCATGTTTATTTTCAGTAATGGAGGTTATAATTGGTTGTGATTAGGTAACCGCTAAGGAATCAAAGGTCGATCATTCTCAGGAGTCGTTCTTATTATTATTTCTCGCTCGAACCAGAGGTAAGAAAACTGCACCCCATATGTGACATGCATGGTTATTCATGAGTCATGTTGAATGTTTAAATGTGGACATGGATTGATTATTGAATGCTTAGAAAATCTTGCTCACTTGTGCATGGTACTGACTAATTAGTTAGATTTGGCAAAGGTGTCGGTATCAACTGTGAAGTTGTGACTCATTAGTCAAGTTCGACAGTGGTACTTGGACTCATAAGTCAGGACAGCCTTAGCGTGTTCAACGCAAGCCAATGAAGATTAGATCTAATCGACATCTGCATTGGATGACTCAAAGAGCATTAATGCCGAACCAACCTCAAGTTCGATGAATACTATAAGCGCTTGTGTGACTTACCCATCAGCCACCCATCTGTTAAGTTAGAGACTTACCTATCAGTCTCTCATCTGTTTAAGGCTAGTGGCTTACCTAGCAGCCACTCTTCTGTTTAAATTAGTGACTTGCTTGTCAGTCACTCAGTATGGTTTTCTAGAACCTCAAGTGATATTCACTCACATGTTTAAGAGCTATAAGCTCTGTGTGATTATAATGATAATCACTTGATAATGTTTATATTCAATACTGTGCTTTCTTGCTGGGCTTTGGCTCATGGGTGCTATGTGGTGCAGGTGAAGGAAAAGAAAAGCTCACCCAGCCTTGAGTGGAGAGCTTAGGTGGTGATGTGTACATATGTGGCTGCTTGACCACCACGGCCAAGGAGTTCTCAGAGGAACTAGGAAGTTTACCCTATTTTTGCCGCTTAGGTCGGCGGGCTTGTAATTTTGAAATAGTAATGACATTTTTGAGTTGTGAATAACTTGTAAATGTTCTTGTGGGCCCATGAACAGTTTTATGTAATAAATAAAACATATCCTTTCCTTTTTGTTGTTTTTCACCTTAGCCTATTAATAACACTTAGAACACGTTTTTAACCAAAGGACTCGGGTATCGGGTCAAATTTCTGGTTCATCGTTCACCGTAATGGTTCTGGGGTAACCAGGGCGTTATAGTCCTCGTCGGGAAACCCCTTGCCCAGAAGAAATGGTCCTTGTAGTCCTGAGCATGGTTCTCGTTGTGCATGGAGCTTTGTACCCACCCCTGGGAATGTATGCTTCATCATGGTGTAGTACCCATCTTGGTCCCCCTTCCTCAGAAACTATCGAAATCTGTAGACGTGGAGTATCTCTGCTTAGAAGGCACATGCCAGTTTTGTCTCCTATTCATAACGTAAAGCCCGGCCAACACTCGATATCCATTCAGGGACAGCTGGAAAGGAGTTATGTCGATGAAATTGAGGAACTTGACATAGTACTGGTGTAGAGGCAGGGTTGCACCAACCTGAAGATGAGAGGCACTCCAGGGCCTGAGCCCATGAATGCTCTCATGTGCCCTTTCATCCTCCCGAGACAAGCGCACCACCATCTCACGGGTGTCCACCCCATAGTGGGTGAGAATTTTTCCAAGGCCCCCCGGTGTCAGAGCCTTCTGAGGATTGCCTATCCTCGAATTTTCCAGTGGTGTAGGGTTTGTCTGTTGGCATCAAACCCTCATTGGATGCTTCCTTTGAGATGCCAACGCGAAGGGGTCTTGTTGTTGCGGGACCGATTCCTCTTGCACCACGAGGGCTTGACTTCTTCTAGCCATTCGCTTACCCTTCTCAGGGTGTTACTTAGCTTCTCAAGCCATCTGTAGAATTTCAGTGTCGAAGGCGTAGAACCCTTGTGTGTGTAGTTGGTGGAGGTCCTCGAACATCTGAAACAACAAACCAAGTAGTTAATGCTTTGGCCTGAAGAAAGATGGGTCAAAACGAGAATCCCTAAGACTATTGCTCGGGATGAAGAGATGTAATGCCCTGGATAGCCAAGACCGTTACACTGTATATTTATAAAGGTGCTGGAGTTGCTAATCAAGTCATTAAGTTGAAAATGTTCCATTAACGCTACTCATGAACTAGGGTTTAAAATGGTTTTGGTCATAAAAGACACATTTCATAAAATTAAACGTTTTTGTACAAGGGATCCCAAAAGAAACAACATTTGAAAGTCAGTTTACAAAATTTCAAGGTATAAACCACTGTTGGCCACTCCAAGGGAAAAATAGCCATTTATGACCCTCCTGTTCTTGTCCCTTCCTCAACCGTGGCGGTTGAGCAGCTAGTCATGTACATTCTGCCTTCAGAGCTCTTCGATCAGGGCTGGTCAAGCTTACCCTTGCCTTTACCTACACCACGTAGCACCCGTGAGCCAAGGCCCAGCAAGAAAACATAACATCATAGCACAAGCATTGATAATAATCATATAACTCTTAAAGCATGTTTAAACACTTAATAGTTTCTGATAATCACATAACTCATAGACATGATCATGAATCCATAAGCTACTACCTAGCCATTCAGCAATTCATATTCAACAGTTAACAATAACAATCAGATTACACAGTAAATGGGGTTGACGCCCTTAGGTCGCACCCTCTGTTTACCCCACTGACTCTGTTCCGCTTAAACCAAGCTCAGTGAATATTAAGTTGTCCTCAACTACCAGTGGCTGAGCCGTGCCCTGTTCACAAATGTAAACCCTAGTACTCTTAGGTTGTTGGTTTACTATTCTCATGGCATAATACCAACTTTCATAACGCATACAAGAATAGGGAACCATTAGTCCCTTATAAACTCACAACCGAGTGCAGTTTTCTTACCTTTAATTTCCAAGTGTTCAGATCACAAGAAATGCCCTTCGAGCGTAATCCGTTTCTCGAGACCTAGCTTTTACCTAGTCACAACCAAGATAAGGGATTCCATTAACAATTGTAAAAAGGTTTCCAGTTAAAGTTCTAGCTTCCGAGACATCGAATTCCACCAAATACGGTAGTAGAATCGATCCCGAGCATCCTAGACTAGGTTCCCGCACTTAAAACCTCCAAAAGGCCAAAAGTTCCCTTAAGGCCCTTAAGACCCATGCCGCAGTCCGCCCCCTGAAACAGAGGCTGGGCCTCCCTTAACACAGACACGCGCCGCGCCGCGACCCTGCCCCGGTGGCGCCGCGACGCTCCCTTACCTAAGAGCCTTCCTGGCTCTTCCTTACCCAGAAAAACCACCATTTTTAACACTCAAACCTCACTCAAAACCACCCAAAACCATCCTAATTTCACAACTCAATTATCACAAAACTTCTAACACGTTTCCAGCAACATAATCTAGCAAAAACTTAGCCTAGAAACTCATCAAAATCCCACTTCAATCTTTGAAACCCAAAAGCTTAAAAACATCAAAACCAGTCCAGAAAACACCAAGATTCAAACATTATATCATAAATTCGAGCTTACCTTCACTGAAGTACCGATTCTCTAAGAAATTTTTGAGTTAACTCCCAAGTTCCTAGCTTCAATTTTAAAACCCAAAACCTCTTAGAACTCAATCAAAACCACAGAATTTAAATAACCAAGAGTGTGATTCAAGTCTTACCTCAACCCTGGTTGAACTCCTTAGCTAAATACTAAATTAATCTTCCAAAACTTAAGCGCAGTACACTGAATTTCCAGCTGAATTTCCTTCAGTTCCAATGGTTTCCCTTGAGAGGAAAAAAAAAAGAGAGGAAAGAAGAGTGATAAAACTGAGAGAAGGAGAGGGTCGGTTTAAGTTTCTTCTACCGTTTTCTCAACTTTACTTAGTCTAACTTTAGTTAATTAAGTCAATCCTGAGGCTCGGGGTACCAAAACGTCCCCGAGGGAAAAAATGGTAAAATTTCCCAGTATTCCCACCTAGGCTTCATATCCTCAAATATATCTCCAAATATTTATTTTCATAACCCAAACCTCGATAACTATCTAATACCCGAAATACCCCTTGACTCGACCCAAGCCAGGTATTGGGTCCCGTTGTGACTTTCCTGCTAACTAGCTCCCTAGGATCGCCTCAAGTTGCATACTGCAAACATATCCACACAATAATGTGGTCTCCACAATTTATCACATTTATACCCTCAACGGGCCAAAATTACAAATATGCCCTAATATCTACACAGGGCCTACATGTATACTAATTCTCATAATCATGCATCTCATTTATTCATATAATCATATGAGCATGCTCATCACATAATCATGCATTAAATAATTTAAATCATACATAAACCAATTATGCCCTCCTGGCACGCTAATTAAGGCCCTTAAGCCTTATTAGCAATTTCGGGTCGTTACAAGAGATAAAATAAATTCTAAGAACGTGGGGTGTCCTCGGGGCCAAAGAGTCGGCATTGGAGAACACCACCGGAATCTTGGAATTTTCTAGATTCCGGTCGAATGCCAAGAAAGGAAAAAGTTTCCTAAGGTGTGCAGTAGGCCATTTTCACCAACTCTAACAGCAAAATGTGCCTAAAAATACCTATAAAATGTCAAAATAGCCCCTCAAGTACCATAAGAAGCCCATTCCTAAGCATGCATCTAAACTCTCAAATGAAACTCGATGTAAACGCGAATCCAAACACTCACTAGTAAATAATTACTTTAAATATAGTGCCAATAGGTGCCAAACGAGTTCAAACGCTGAAGAATCGCTTTCTGTTTGCCTAGAAATAAGACGATTCTCGCCAACTGTCCAGAATTGCAGAGGAAGCTCAGGAACGGTTGAAGGACTGGGAAGCTTGAGAGAGAAGAGAGAGTTTTGGGGATTTTGAATTTTCGAATGGTTAAAGTGCCTACTGAGAGGCGGTTCTTGAGTTTTTATACTCACAAAACTTTGGGTGGAAGCAATCGAGAATACCTATGACGTAGCTAATCGAGAATAATCCAACTGTTAGAATCTAAAAGGCACGGATCGTGATCATTAGCATCGGAAAAGGATGGTTTGTGATAAAATATTTTTAGGCTTGTTTATAGTCTAGTTTTTAAGAAGGTTTCCATTAGTTTAGGGCTATTTTATTGCAGATTTATGCTTGTTTGTTTATGTTTTAGGTTTTTGAAGCTAAGATGGTGAAAAGAGATGAATGAGGTAAAAGTGGAAGAAAATGGCGCAATTTGGGAGAAAATCGAGTCATTTTGGAAGCAAGGAGTTCAAGTTAAGTCACTCTGATTAAAGCCCCAGCGCTAGCACAATAGCGCTATAGAGCTAATTGGAGTATTTGACGGCCTTTTGTTTCTGTAAGTAGCGCTACAAAACTAGCGCTACAACGCTAGTTGATTTTATTTGGAGTCTGATTGTAGCACTATAGCGCTACAAACCTAGTGCTACAGTGTTAGTACATGAATTTTTGATGGAATTCGGCTCTGTTATCAGTGCTACAGCGCCCAAAACCTAGCGCTACAGTGCTATTGACACGACTTTGCAATCTTACGCCACTTTTAGAAGGACAAAATGGTGTTTTCACTTGGGAGCATTGGAAAACTATTTGAGTGACATTAATCTGCGAATTTGAAGAGCCTAATTAGTTTTATAAACCCTAGATTTAGAAAATCCTACTGTGACTATTGTATTTAGATTTCTTTTTCTGGTTTATTACTTTCTAGATTTTTTCTTCATCTTATTTTCTTTCTTAGGTTATTTTTCATGAACAATTATTTGAATTCTATTGTCATTATGTTATCTATGAACTAAGTCCTTTATCTAGGGATTAATGTAGTCGCTTGAATTTCAATTTAATTTTATTATGATGTTCTATTGATACTTTTTCTCTATTCTAATCTATATGATGTTTGCCTAATGCTAGTAAATACTTGATCACTATTTACTTGATTTAATGATTTTGATTCAAAATTCGAAAGATGAGAATTGTATATGCTATCATTATATAGACATAGGTTGCATATCGGACGAAAGTACCTGTATGACTTATGTAGTAATTAGGTTGCCAAGCTTAATGCCTTCTATATGTTTAAGTTTATCACAAAGATGTAGAAAACCTGCATATACAATGAGATCTTATATCTTGAAAAAGAATAGGAATCGATTTATGTTAACCTGCTATTAGAATAGGAAAAAGAAAATTTAGAATTGATTCATAAAATTAGTAGAATGAAAAGTTGATGAAATTAATTCCCTAGGCTTTTTGTTATTGATTTTTCATTTATTGATTCATTATTCTATTTACAGTTAGTTAAATTGTGTTCGTAGTTTAGAATCATTCATCTTAATTTTAATCACCAAATAGAAATTGAAAAGAAATTATTGGTAATTGGTTAATAGTCTTTGTGGGACAATCTCTGTTCTTACAAAATTTATTACTTGACACGACCACGTATACTTGCGTGCAGATTTAAGAGATTAAGTTTTTGGCGCTGTTGCCAGAGACTATTTAATCAGTCTCAAATATAATTGATTCTTGATTCTAATTTGGTATATATAATTTATTTTCATTTATTTTCTTTTTTCTTTTATTATTTTTTTCTTTTCTATGTTTGTTGTTTGTCTTGTGAGGAACTTGAGATGTCTCATATGCAAGTCCTCACGAATTTTGTTCAACTTGACTTTGAGCCTTTATACAAGGCATGGTGGAGATACAAAGCTTCGCTAATGAGGTTCCCATACCATGGTTTTTCCAAAGAGTGTCAATTAGAGGTCTTCCTTAATGGGTTGAATGTCGAAGCAAGAGAATAGGCAGAAAAAGGAGATGGTACCACCAATTTCTACCAGGTATCTGTGGATGAAGCCTATTGGATGTTGGAAGACATGGCGGAATACAATGAATGGTGGTATTGGAATTGTTCAATGAGGAACCAAGGGTGGGAGAACAATTATAACAATATGGAGCCAACTTTTAACGATTGCACTCAAGGAAAAAATGAGGAAAATTGAGATAATTTTCAAGAAGTAATTATAGAAGAGAAACCTCACCAAGCGGCTCAATCAAGTTCATTGGAGGTATTGATGATGGAGTACATGGCTAAAAATGATTCCTTAATTCAACGCCAAGATTCATCATTGAGAAATTCGAAAAATTCAAAGGGGAAAGAACAAAGTGAGGAGGTCAATTTGGGGAGTGGTGAGGAGATGGAGCTACCAATGGAAGAATTTGAACATTGAATGGGGCCCTCTTCGATCCAAAGTAACAAAGAAAAAGGGAGAGAAAATAGTAATGTCCAATGTTATCTCTACCCAAGATGTGGATAAGTTGTTTGAGAAAAGTAGTGAAAAAAGGCTAAATCCACCATCACACTCCATGCAAGAAATACTCGATCCTCAATATAGTGAGCTAATGGTAATGGAAGAGTAAACATATGACGATCCTTATAGGCCACCACCATCTCCACCTCCATTAGTGTAGTGCCCTGGATAGCCAAGATCGTTACACTGTGTGTTTATAAAGGTGCAAGACTTGATAATTAAGTCATTTAGTTAGAAACATGTTACTGAAACTATAATTGAACTAGGGTTAAAAGATTTCGGTCACAAAAATTACATTTCATATATTCAAACATTTTGTATATGGGATCCCAAAAGTAATAATGTTTAAAAGACAGTTTACAAAATTTCAGGATAAAAGTACAACAACTAGCCACTCTAAGGGCAAAATAGACATCTAGGCTTTTCCCATCCTGTACCACTCCTCGGCCGTGGCGACTGATCAGCTGACTATGTACATTCAGCCCCAAAGCTCTCCAACTTAGGACTGGTCCACTTTGCCCTTGCCTTTATCTGCACCACGTAGCACTCGTGAGCTAACGCCCAGCAAGAAACCAGATAATAGAGTATAGTCATTAAACAATCAATTTACAAATTAACAATCAGACAACTCATAAAGCTTAGCCATATACTCAACAATCCATAATAGTTACATCTCTTGGCATTCAGCATACCATGTTCATCAATTATCATTAATAACCAATTCATATATTAACCAGGGTTGATGCTCTTAGGTCGCATCCCCTGTTTATCCCACTGATTCCGGCCCGCTTAAACCGAGCTCAGTGAATATTAAGCTGTCCTCAGCTACCAGTGGCCAAGCCGCGCCCTATGCGCAAATATTGATTCCGACACTCTTAGGCCGCTTATCATATGCCCCATGGCATAATACCATCTATGACATCATACATATATAGGGAGCACTTAGTATAACGCCCTAAACTCCAGGGACCGTTACGGTGTGCCTTATAAATAGTGCTAAACTCGCTAATCGAGTCATTTGGCCAAAATCGTGTAACTAAGTATGATTAGCAGTTTAAAGATTAAAAATATCGGTTAAGATATAACGTTTCATTAGAACATTTACTGTATACATTGGGATCCCAAAAATATAATTTAAGGGTCTATTACAAGAAAATATTTACAACCTGCCGATCTAAGCGGCAAAACAAGGTTTAACCCTAGTTCCTCTTTCAACCCTCGACCGTGGTGGTCGAGCAGCCGCATATGTACACATCGCCACATAAGCTCTTTAACTCAAGGATGGTCCAACTTTCTTTTGCCTTTACCTGCACCACATAGCACCCGTGAGCCGAAGCCCAGTAAGAAAACTTAATATGCTCATGATCAGTAATAACATGTCATCAAATCATAAGGCGCATGCCTAGAAAATATAGCTCTATTCATGCAGGCAAATAAGTTCAAGTAATGGTGGGTATCCAGGATAAGGAATCCTGCCCTCCTGAGTGGATGACTATCAAGTCAATCATAATCAGATAAGTGATTTAACACTGGTGGTTCCGGTAACCATGCTGGGCTTATAGCCCTAAACATAAGAGTGACAGTTGTAAAAGTCACTAAGGTCGGTTCTGTTCCCTCTATAAATAAGTGATCCTTTCACTAGCTTAAATAAGATAGGTATCTGGCGAAACAGTCACCAGTATAAACCTGCTGAGTGACCACAGGGTCACCAACATGGGATTTCGCTCCCTTAGCCATGTGACAAAACAGTCACCTAGGCCTTTGGCCCTAGCCCTGAGTAACTAGTCCTAGACTAGTCAAGTGCTTATAATTTTCATTGACCTTCGAGTCGGTCCAGCGTTAATGCTCCTAGATTCATTCAACGCTGATATCGATTATATCTAATCTTTTATCGACTTGGCGTTCATGACGCTCATGCCATTTCTGACTGTCAGGTCAGTAAAACGCGACCAGTGCCGATTCTGAATAGTCAGTGCCATACACAAGTAAGCAATGCTACAAAACAATACAGGGCATTCAGCATGCTTACTTAACAATTGCTAGCATAACTAGGATCATGCATAAACCCAGAGACTCAAGCTCTGATCAATCTCATATTCAATATTCATGGCATGCCCTAATCACATGTTTCTGTGCATCACATGCATCACATTTAAACATCAAACATGCATCAAGAATAGCCATGCTTGTCATATACATAGGGTGTAGTTTTCTTACCATTGGTTCGAGCGAGAATAAGAACAGGAACGACCCTTGAGAATGATCAAACTTTTAATCCTTTAGCGGTTACCTAATCATAACCAAATATAACCTTCATCAATGAAAATCAACAATAATAGGGTCTTGACCTAAACCCCACTCTTGGGACCTCGAAATGTACCCACACGGTGAGTAGATTCGATCTCGGGCCCTAAGGATTGAAACCTCGAGCCAAAAACCCTTAAAAACACTCAAAACGGGATTCTGATGAATTAGGGTAGTGCCCCAGCACTGGGGCTCTACCCACTAGCGTCCCAGCGCTCTTCACAGAATCAAAACTGCCCCAAGCATCCCTTGGTAGCATTGTAGCGCCCCCTTGTGGGCGCTATAGCGCTACACTCAGCCTGAAATGCCCATGAACCTTTCTCCTTCAACTCCTTCATTCCCAACTTGATTCCAATGCTTCAAAACATCAAATTAAGTCCCAAGTGAACCCAAAAACCATCCCCACATGTCCTTGGCATCACAACCCCAAGAACCCTAGCCAAAAACATCCATTGAAACTCAACTTTCCAACTCACAAACCAGTTGGAACTCAAATGGAAAAATAAAGCAAGAACTAATGCTTTTATGGCTAGAAACTCACCTTAATCTCAGCAACACACCCTCTTCAATGGTAGAGCATAACCCTAGATCATCAAGACATGATTCCTTGGTTTGGTTCCTCAAAAAGAGCTCAAAAACTCAGAGAGAAAAAGAAGGAAAAAGATGTACGGGAGAAGAGTAACCTTTGCTCTGTTTTTGGTTCACTTCCATAGCCTTCTAATGGCTAATTATAAACTTAGGGTGACAAGACCTAAATGCCCTCCAGTCTAAATAAAAGCCTTAACAGCCACCAAGGGCACAATCGTCCTTTCGCACCTATTTCGTTAATCATAATTAACACCCTCAAATTCCTGTTATTCTCCAAAATTCTCAAACACCAATAATCCATATCCCGTTACCCTTTAATTCCTGGCAACACTCTAATCATTAAAATCACCCTGAGACTCACCCCGAGCCCCGAACTTAATCCCGTTATGACTAAACCGCTACTTGCACTCAAGATCGCTCATGCCGAATGGTTCGAACAAATCCACATGGTAATGTGGCCTTATCAATTAATCACAAACATGCACCAAAATACAAAATTATGCCCTCAATGGGCCAAATGACCAAAATGCCCTTATACTAAAATGTGGACTCATTTGCATGCATTTATCATCATATAATAATATAATTCACATAAACATGCCTATAATCATTTAATAACATAATAAACCAATTATGGCCCTCCCGGCCTCCTAATCAAGGTCCTAAACCTTATTAGGAAATTTGGGGCATTACACTTAGTCCCATCATTAACACATAATCGGGTGCAGTTTCTTACCTTTAGATTTCAATAGCTTGATTAATGAAACCAACCCTCAAGTACGATCCCGTCCGAGCCTTAGCGTACACCTAGTCACAGCCATAAATTAGTATCATCACCAAACTTCAATTCAAAAAACTAGCCTCGGGACTAATCCCGAGCCCTCGGGAAGCCATAATTCCACCAAACAGGATGGTGGAATCAAACCCCGAGCCCCCAGGAAAAAACCCTAAGAAAAAACCCAAAAAAAATCCTCTTCTGGAAACAGGGTAGCGCTACAGCGCCACAAAGAGGGCGCTTGTAACGCCCTACTTCCTTAGAGCCGTTACTAAGTGAGTTTTAAACGTGCATTTAACTCGCTAATCGAGATTTTTAGGTCAAAAGTGTGATTTAATCATAAACAGTGAAATAAACTTTGAAAATAATACATTTACTACAAATCATTGAGTGTTTGACACTTGGGATCCCAAGATACTATTTAGAAATATTTACAATATATAATTTACAAGTTTGAGTCGACTAGACGACAAAATCTATGTTTTAATACAACCGTCTCCCAAAACCACTGGCCGTGACAGCCAGGCAGACTAAACATGTACACGGCGCTTCACACTCTCCTTACTCATGGTTGGTTGACTTTCCTCTTGCCCTTACCTGCACCACAGAGCACCCGTGAGCCGAAGCCCAGCAAGAAAACCCTCACAAGCAGATAACATATGCATAACAAACACTTAGCATATAATCAGGCCACCAATGGGCTAAACACATACGGCCATGTCGTCCAAGGCGCTTTACCAGGCCCTGGGTTCGCGGTCCACACCGTGAGGATATCCCAGGTATCCTATAGGGTCTCACCCTGGCAACTCGCACTCCACGTGCTCAACGCTGCTTCCGGCCCCTTGCTGTACTCGGTCTTGCACCCAATGTGCCAAATGCCGTTCCCAGCCCCTGCCGACCTCGGCCTGCGCCGTTCCCGGCTCTCGCCGAACACTCATTTAATCGCATTCATAGCCTAGCAAACATATACTGAATACTAACAAATTCAATCAAAGGGCTACGCCCTGCAATTCAGACATATTGGGCTTAGCCCTGCATACAAGCTCTATGGGAACAGTGGTTTTCTTACCTGTATCCCGAGCTTTCCGATGCACCAAGGCCGCGAGTACGGTCCTCTAACCCGAGCCTCTCCGGAGACCTAGTCACAACACATATAAAACATCCTTTAATACTAACCAATCCAAAACCACTTCCCGGGACCAATCCCACACTCTCAGAATCCCCAAATTCCTAAAACAATTCATCGGAAACATCCCCCGAACCCCCATAGCAAAAGCTCAAAATTGCAAAATTCCATGTTCTGAAAAATAGCCTAGCGCCGCGGCGCTGCCCTAGAGGGCCGCGGTGCTCCTTCGCGAACCCAGAATTCTGAGTTTTCCTTTGCATTTTCCCCGAGCCAAAAACACTCCCAAATCAACCCCAAAGCATACCTAAGTCCCAAATTCAATTCAAAACCCCACATAGACCATCTAACAACTCAGAAACATCAACAACAAGCCCAAACACACAATCAAATCCCCAATTCACAAATTGGCTTGAAACTTTATAAAACTTAGACTAACAAACCAGAAACTTGATTTAAGGCAGCTAATACATAATAGAGATGCATAAAACCCTTACCTCAAGTAGAAATTCGCCCCTGAGCCTTCTCCAAGTCCAACTCCAAGCAAATCCCTCTTATTCCCAAACTGAATCTAAGCAAGCTTCATCCCCAAGAATCCACCAAACAGCCACACACCAACTTTCAATTTTCATACTAACACTCTAAGAAAATCAAGCTTAGAAACTTAACAAAACAAAGATAAATCCTTACCTCAGAAAAATCTTGGTTTATGATCAAGTTTAATTGCCTCCAACCACTTGATTCTCTTCCTAGGTCTCTCAAGTTTCAGCTCCCTTCTTCCTTTCCCTTCTTTCTAGTTTTCTCCTCAAACTTTAAGCCAAAACAGAGAATGCATAAGTGTTAAAACGTGAATGACTTCTCTTCTCAGCCGAGGTTATCTAAATCCTTGCCAAAAGACCATCTTGTCCTTCCATCTAATCCCTTTTCTAACTAAACCTCAAGGGCACCCTAGTCATTTCTCATCCCTTACAAATATACCATTTTATCACTTAGGGTAGTTATCCTCACTGGTTACCAATGGTTACCCAAACCACTAAAATACCATTAACCAATACTTACAAATCCCCAACCTTAAGTTATAATATTCCCAAAATACCCCTAGGCTCCTCCCGAGCCGGGTGTGAAATCCCGTTGTGACTTCTGAGTTATCTAGCTCTCTAGGACCGTCTCGGCTCGTGCATCACATTATTATCACCACACTCACACGGTACAAATCACATAATAAAATTATCACATTTATGCCCTCAACGGGCTAAAATTACCAATTTACCCCTATCATGCAAACAGGGCCCACATGCATATTTATACCACCTAAACATGCATTCTAATCACATATTCATTTAAATTCATGTAGTAGCATATTAATTCACTTATTGCCCTCCAGGCATGCTAATCAAGGTCCTGAACCTTATTAGCAACTTGGGGTGTTACAGCGCTATAGCGCTATAAACAGAGCCAACAGGCGCCCAAACACCGAAACCTAGCACTGTAGCGCCCAAGGGTTAGCTCTACAGTGCTAGTTACAGCACCAAAATACCCTCTATTTTCTTCTTTGATTTTCCTTGAACCAAAACTCACCAAAACTCCTCGAAACCTCAACCATACACAAAAATAAGCCCACCATCCCCTTCATCTCATCCTACACAACCCAACAACCTAAAACTTAGCCACATGCACCATCAAACAAGGAAAAACAAGAATTGCACCCAAAATTCAAGAACTCAACCTTCCAAGGCTTAATTCCCTTAGCTTCCATCAAAAACCAAGTTCAGAATTCAACTCTAATAAAGTTAAGAAGCTCAACAGAAAAATCTTCAAACCTTACCTCAATTGAATATTTGAGTCTTGATAAATCCTTTAGCTTCACCAAAGATCCTAACCCCAAGCTTCAGCCTAAGCTTTCCTGAGTCAAAGCTTCAAAATTCCTCAAGAGATGGTGAAGCAAGAGGAAACCGAATGAGAGAAAAAGGGAGAGGTCAAGTGTTCTGTTTTTCTTACTTTCTTTCTTCCTTCTGTTTCTTTAATCTTTTATTTCATTCTAAACATTCCACTATGTCCATAAAGGCTAAATATCACTTATCCCTTATTAAACCAAATGACCATATTGCCCTCCCAATTATAGCTAAGCCTTTAAGACACCCTAAGGGCATTCTAGTCATTTGCTCCTGATTCCCGCTAATTCCTTGAGTGTCCCTAATAATTACAGCTTAATACCCGACACCTAACTAATCACCAATTATTTTCCTCAATGCAAAATAGCCTCCCATACATTTCCCAAATTCCCAGAAATACCCCCAGACTCCCCCAAGTCGGATATAAATCCCCGCCGTGACGTTTTCGCTAAACCGCTCACCAGGATCGCCTTGAGTCACAAGCTGCAGATATATCCACATAATAATGTGGTCTCAACAATTTATTAAAAATATTTACATTTATGCCCTCAACGGGCCAAAATTACGATTATGCCCTTATAACCTAATCATAGCCTACATGCATACTAGTACACATAGTCATGCATCACATATATCCAAATAATCATATAAGCATGCTTATCACATAATCATGCATTTAATCATTTAAATCACACATAATCCATTTATGCCCTCCCGACACACTAATCAAGGCCCTTAAGCCTTATTAGTAATTTTGGGTCGTTACAATTAGCATCATTCATTTGCATCCATCATGCTTATATTTCCAAAGAAAGTTGATCATTGGAGCTCATCAATTCCAAATCTAGCCAAGCTTGAGGGCATTCACAATGACAACCTTCAAGTTGTCTTATATGACGCTTATTATGGGCGTCAACCCCTTATTGATGCATCGATGAATAATTTTATATTTGCAACCTAAGGAGGATAGCAATGAATATCACTAAAATGGAGCAACACATTGGATTACAGGGAAGTTTTCTTTTCCTTTTCTTTTATTTATACATTGGGGACAAAGTTCAAATTTTAAGTTTGGGGGAGGGATTTATTTTTAGTTTTATGTTATTTGAAGTGTTTTTCAGTTTGGTTTGCTATTTAGATTGTATTGAGTAATGTTTTAGAGTGTAAATTAAGTTGATGATAATTTTCATTTTAAAATGATTGACTGTTATGTTGTATAATCCAAAGGAAAATTTGATGTGCTTCTGAAAAAAAATATGTGTGCTTGGTTAGAATACTTTATTTTTTTTCACTGTGATTTGTGATTTAGAGATCTATTGCTCATAAATTGCAAATGTTATAATTGAGTTATGTTATGCATGTCGAATTTGGATTTCGGATTGAAAAATATTGAAAAAATTCTAAAACCTGTTTGCTTACTATTTGAGAGGAAATTTGAAACAATGCACATTTAGGAAAAGGATATAGGAAATTTTTGGACTAGTTGTACCTTTCAAGCTATCCCTATTAAATTTTATCCTTAGTTAGCCCTTTTATGCCTTATAACTGTTTTCTTGTTAACACATTTTTTGAGCCTAGCTGTGAATTTGATTACCATTTATTCTTTTGACCCATACCATGAGCATAAAAACTATTATGTGTTGAGAGTGAATGTGTGATGGGAAGTTATGTATAACATGTTATTCAGAAAAATTCTTGTGATTAAGAAAATTAAATAGAAAAGAAGAAGAAAAAAAGTGCGAAAGGATTACACTCCTAAACCATTAGTTGTTGAAAAATATAAGATTGGGGGAGTGTAATATAAAAAAAAAAAAAAAATTAAGAATGAGTGGTTTGTTAAAATTTCTCAATCATTGCACAGAAAAAGGGGTAACAAGGGATAAGTGGTTTGAAATTGCTTGGAAAGTTTGTTTAGTTGGAATGCTTGTGGTATGATTAAGCCTAAAATATTTATTTTTTTTATCTACCCGTACCTAAGCCTTCCATTACAACCCCTATAGAGTCCTATTGATTCTTATTTGTGCATTTGTTTATATTAATGGAGAATAGTAAGTAATGCAGGCATATGAAATAACTTGGTTATGTGGTTAGTTGGTGAGAATTTGAGGTGCATAAAGTGGTTCAATTATTTTATTTGTGAGTTATGAGTAAATGAGCTTTGGCGTTAATAAATTGCAGTGAAAGGATAAAGTATTTTGACTGAAAATCTAGATTAATATTTTAAATAGCATACTTATTTTCCTAAGAATTATATGTGCATAGCAGTCTTGAGTGTTAGAATTGGTTGGTTATGTCAACTTGGTTTGTTTAAGTTTGAGTCTAGTTAGATTCGTTACTTGAGGGCGAGTAAATGATTAGTTTGGGGGAGTTTGATAAACGAGTTTTAGGCTTGTTTATAGTCTAGTTTTTAAGAAGGTTTTCATTAGTTTAGGGCAATTTTATTGCAGATTTATGCTTGTGTTGTTCATGTTTCAGGTTTTTGATGCTAAGATGGTGAAAAGAGATGAATGAGGTAAAAGTGGGAGAAAATGGAGCAATTTCTGAGAAAATTGATTCGCTTTTGATGCAAGGAGTTCGAGTTAAGTCACTGTGATTAGTGCCCCAACACTAGCACAATAGCGCTATAACACTAATTGGAGTATTTCAAGGCCTTTTGTTTCTGTAAGTAGCGCTACAGCGCTACAAAACTAGCACTACAACGCTAGTTGATATTTATTTGGATTCTGATTGTAGCGCTATTGTAACGACCCCAAATTCGCTATTAAGGCTTAAGGGCCTGGAGTAGTGTGCCTGGAGGGCATAATGGGATTCTGTGTGTGACTTTTATGAGTTTAATGCATGATTATGATTTAATGCACGTTATATGACTATTTGAATAATTTTTATGCATGGCTATGTGAATCAGTATGCATGTAGACCTGATTGAGCATATTTGTAATTTGGCCATGTTGGGCATGACTATGTTGATACCTGTGATCTATGACTCGAGACGATCCTAGAGTGAGCGGGTTAGCGGAAAAGTCAAAGCGGGAATCTATACCCGGCTTGGGTTAAGCCTGGGGAGTTTTAATGAGAATTTGGAAATATATTGAGGTTAATCTTGACGATGAGGAATGTATATTTAATGATTAATCAGGTTTTGGGTAGCGAGCGGGAATTATTAGGAACACTTGAGGAATTAGTGGGACTTTGGGTATTATGACTAAAATGCCCTTTATGGGCATAAAGGTTTAGAATTATTAAGGGAGGGCATTTTGGTCTTTAGGCTTGTAAGAGATGATTTAAAGAAGGGCTTTATACTTAGTGGATTTAGTAGAGAAAAGTTATAGGCTGAAAAGAAAGAAAGAAGAGAAAAGAAAAGAGAGGAAAAGCTGAAGGGTTTTGTCCAAGAACGGTTTGTGGCTCTCCCAACCTTTTTCCTTCATCTTTCTTGGAGTCAAGCTCAGTGGAGAGCTAGGGTAGGCTGAGCATCAAGGATCCTAAGCTAGGCTTGAGGATTGGCAAGGGGTTAGCAAGATCACATCAGAAATTGAGGTAAGTTCTTGGGGATTTTCTGTTTTAGGGCTTGACTGGTTTGGATTGTGTTTTTGAGCTAAATGGATGGGGTTTTTGGGGAAAACAGGTCAAGGTTGTGAAGGTGTAAGCCAAGGTGGTCTAGGGTTCAATTCAAGGTCGAAATTCCACCCACGGTATGATTTCTAAGACTTGATCCTTGATTGTTTGAGTAAATTTCTGGTTTTTGGGTTCATTGTGTTAGATTTTGAGTTTTGGGTTGCTTGAGCTTGGGATTGAGTTCATGGGATGCTTGGGATGAGTGTGAGGTGTGGTTATGTGTGTTTTTGGGTTTGGAAAAGGTTTGGGCAAGATTGGAGTTGAAATGGGAGAAGAAAATTGCAAAATGCGATTTTGGGTTTGGTCTGGCTGCAACTAGCGCTATAGCGCTAGTCAGGGGGCGCTGTAGCGCTAGCCCCTGTTCTGATGGGGTGGTTCTGCTTGTAGCACTACAGCGCCCTCTTTTGAGCGCTGTAGCGCTGCACTGTTCACAGAGGGGATTTTTTGGGCTTTTGTGAAGGGATTTTGACCTAGGGTTCGGGGCTCGATTCCGCCACTTTGTTTTGGGGATCTAGGACTCCCCGGGGGCTCGGGATTGGTCCCGAGGCTAGGTTTTGGGACTCGAGGTTTGGTAATTACTTTGACTTATGGATTTTTCTTAGGTAAGCGCTAGGGCTCGGGTAGGATCGTGCTCAAGGAGTCAGGTGATCAAGGCTACCGAATCTAAAGGTAAGAAAACCGTAACACCCGAGAATAGGGCATGGGCCCACTGTGTGATTGCAGGGCACGACCCTAGATTGTATTGTGTGCAAATGTGTAATCTTAGATGAACTATTGTATGTTGAATGATTATTTCAAAATGTGTTATATGTGTGATTATAATGGAATGAACGGCTAAGGCCGAGAGCGGCGTAGGCCAGGTACGGCAGTGGGGCCGGAAGTAACGCTCAACACATGGGATGCTATAGCCAAGGTGGGACCCAAGGGATACATGAGTTATCCTACGGTGAGGACTGAGACCCCAAGCTTTGGTAAGGCCTCTGGGGCGGCATGGTCGTGCTTGTTTAATCTGATGGTTTTCCTATTTATCTGTGAATTATGCCAGCTATATTATTTGCATATGTTATGTACTATTTGGGTTTTCTTGCTGGGCTTCGGCTCACGGGTGCTCCGTGTGGCAGGTAAAAGCAAGGAATCAGTCAACCGCCCATGAGTATGGAGAGCGTGGGGGCGGCGCGTACATGTTCGGCCTGCCCGACTGCTTTGGTTGGGGGCATTTTGTAAATGGCTGTATTAATCCATTCTTTTGATAGTTAACCTGGTGTAAATCTATTTTTGAGTTGTAAATATTTTGTAAACCTTATTTTGGGATCCCAGATGTTTGATACTTAACGTTTTCAATGAAACTAAACATTTTCAAAGAGTACAGCCTTAAATTCTGATTTATTCACACTTTTGGTTTTAGAAACCACTTAGAGTCAGTCAAAAGCACGATTTCTATTTCTAAACTCACTATGTAACGGCTCTAAGGTAGTAGGGCGTTACAGCTATAGCACCACAAACCTAGTGTTACAGCGCTAGTACGCAAATTTTTGATGGAATTTGGTTCTGTTATCAGTGCTACAGCGCCCAAAACCTAGCGCTACAGCACTATCGACACGACTTTGCAATCTTAAGTCACTTTTAGAAGGAGAAAATGGCCTTTTCACTTGGGAGCATTGGAAAACTATTTAAGTGACATTAATCTGCAAATTTGGAGAGCCTGATTGGTTTTATAAACCCTAGATTTAGAAAAGACTGTTGTGACTATTGTATTTAGATTTCTTTTTCTAGTTTATTACTTTCTAGATTTCTTCTTCATCTTATTTTCTTTCTTAGGTTATTTTTCATGAACAATTATCTGAATTCTATTGTCATTATGTTATCTATGAACTAAATCCTTTATCTAGGGATTAATGTAGTCGCTTGAATTTCAATTTAATTTTATTATGATGTTCTATTGATACTTTTTCTCTATTCTAATCTATATGATGTTTGCCTAATGCTAGTAAATACTTGATCACTATTTACTTGATTTAATGACTTTGATTCAAAATTCGAAAGATGAGAATTGAATATGCTATCATTATATAGACATAGGTTTCATATTGGACGAAAGTACCTGTATGACTTGTGTAATAATTAGGTTTCCATGCTTAATGTAATCTATATGTTTAAGTTTATCACGGAGATGTAGAAAACCTGCATATATGATGAGATCTTATATCTTGAAAAAGAATAGGAATCAATTTATGTTTACCTCCTATTAGAATAGGAAGAAAGAAATTTAGAATTGATTAATAAAATTAGTAGAATGAAAAGTTGATGAAATTAATTCCCTAGGCTTTTTATTATTGATTTTTCATTTGTTGATTCATTGTTTTGTTTACAGTTATTTAAATTGTGTTCGTAGTTTAGTATTATTCATTTGGTCGTATAGAACATCTCACCGAACTGTAATAGGTCATACGCCATTTTCGTTAACCTGTGGGTATGAAGCCAATGTACCCATTGAATTAGATCCACCATTGCATAGAAGCCAAGCCAATGTAACAAATTATTAATGGAGTCTTTGGACTTGGTCAATGAAAGGCGCGAGCAGGCTCAATTACGAGTTAAAGCTTACAAACAAAAGGTCGCTCGTTATTTGAACTCTAAAGTGCGCGAGAGAAAGTTTGACGTGGAAGATTTGGTACTTAGAAGAGTTTTTCTTAACACTCATGATCAAGCTGCTGGATTACTCGGACCAAACTGGGAAGGTTCGTATCAGATTGAAGAAATCGTTCAACCAGGCACATACAAACTTGCTCGCTCAAATGGAGACCTCATTCCTCGCTATTGGAATGGAGAACACCTGCGCAAGTATTATCAATAAACAATTCTTTTTAAATATTTGGCTTGTATTAATTTTACTTTTTACAAGTTTTTGAACAAGGGCTAGTCAGTTCGGTGGTTGGTTGCTTATAAGTGGAAGATCAATTTTTGATCACTCATACAGACACGAATCTTGTCCATTTTATTATGAGAAATAAAAGGAACTATGCACAACCAGTTATTCTCGCCAATTATTGTATTTCTTACAAGTATTTGTTCATTACATGAGTTGTTTTGCTATATTATCATTAATTATTTATAAGTACATGAGCAGTAGTGTTCGAACAGATATTGGTCAATGGCAAGTGACCGAGAACCTTATACTCCTCGATCACTTGGGGGCATATAAGATACTAAGCGAGCAAAGCATATGCATATCATATTCATATGTAAACACACGAGCAAAATAAGGGAAAGCTTAGTACGACACTTAGAGTATTTTAAAAAAAATTTAGTTAATTTTACGAAATCATAATGAGGTGTTATGCTAAGTTTGGTCATACGAGCAGATGTTATAATAGCAATAATAATGTGCAACTATTGTAATATCAAAATGAAATGTCTTACACCACAAGCAATTGCTGCTCGGATGTAATTAAAAATATTAGAAGATAAATAAATCTGCCTTAGGCAGAAAATTGTCTCAACACAACGAACATGTTGTTTGGGTGTTTTAGTTACATAAATAAACATAATTATTATGCGGCTGAAGGGGGTCCTATTGAGGCTGTTGAACGATTGAAGGGTCGGCTTCTTCTTTGGCACTGAGATTCGTGAGATTCTTGGGCACTTTTCTCCTCTTCCAGGCGAGCAGCGCACTTGGCAAGTTCTGTAATGCCCTACTTCCTTAGAGTCATTACTAAGTGTGTTTTGAATGTGCAATTAACTCGCTAATCGAGGTTTTAGGTTAAAAGTGTAGCAAAACTGTAATAAAAGCCATATAATTTGAACACATACTCATTCATTGAAATTATAAAGCGTTATACATTTTGGATCCCAAAATTACTGTTGAGAAATATTTACAACTCAAAATATGATTTAAGTCGACTAAACGACAAAACTCTGATAAATACAAAATAACTCCCAAAATACCCCTAGCCGTGGCAGCCAGGCAGGCCAAACATGTACACGTAGCTTCACGGTCTCTGTACTCATGGTTGGTCGACCTTTCCCTTGCCCTTAACTGCACCATAGAGCACCCGTGATCAGAAGCCCAACAAGAAAACTTAACAAAACAATCAACATATGCACATCTATCAATCAACATATAACAAAGCCGCCAACAGGCTAAACATATAGCGGCCATGCCGTCCCAAGCGCTTTACCATGCCCTGGGTTCGCAGTCTATACCGTGAGGATGACTCCTGAATCCAAAAAGGGTCTCACCCTAACGGCTTGCACTCCGCATGCTTAACGCCGCTCCCAGCCCCTTGCCGTACTTGGCCTTGCACTCCACGTGCTTAACACCGTTCCCGGCCCCTTGCCGTACTCGGCTTTCTGCCGTTCTTGGCCTTCGCCGTTTCCGGCCTTTGGCATTCATTCATAGATAAGCATACATAGCATAATATCAATAACTACTTAAACATATACCAGACATAAAAAATAGGGCTACGCCCTGCAATTCAATCACATAGGGTCGTTCCCTGCAATACAAATTATAGGCCCACGCCCTGCTCTATGGGTACAACAATTTTCTTACTTGTGTCTCGAGTTTCTTGAGCACCGAAATCCCGAGCACAATCCTCTAACCCGAGCCTCGTTGAAAACCTAGTCACAACACACAAGTAACACTCTCGTTACTAACCATTTCATAATTGTACCCCAAAACCGATCCCGTGCTCTCGGGACCTCCTGTTTCCCCACCCAAGGTAGCGAAAGCGTCCCCCGAGCTCCCTGAGCCAAAACCATAAAAACATAAAATCCCACATCCTGAAAATGGCCTAGCACCGTAGCACAACCTTATTGGGGCTACGGCGCCCAACAGGGCTCCCCTATCCTGATTTAACCCAGCGTCGTGGCACGGAAGAACAGAGACGCGGTGCTCATACGTGAACCCAGAAAACTAGGTTTTTTCTAACATTTTTCCCGAGCCAAAACTCATCCAAATCACTACCAAAGTACCCCCCAAGTCCCAATTCGACCTAAAACTTCAAATAAACAGTATAGTAACTCAAAAATACCAACAACAAACTCAAACACTTAACCAAACTCAAAAATCACCTAGTGGCTTAAAACTCCACAAAACTTAAACCACACCAGAATATTTACTTCAAAATCAATGGAATTCTTACCACAAGTAGGGATTTGACCTAAAATGCTTTCAAATCCAGTTCCAAGCTAAAATCCACAAATTCCTAAGCTTAAACTTCACAAAAATTTCATCCCAAAGTCCACCAAGAAAGCATAATTCAGCTTACTAATATAACACTTCTAGCAGAAATTCAATAGTGAAAGGAGTTAAAACTTACCCTTGATCTTAGCTAAGCTTATGAACACTTGAATTTCTGGTCTAAGTTCCTTCAAACTCAAGCCCTATGGTGAGAGAGAGAGAACCGAATGGAAGAGAGAGAGCTGAGAGAAATTTATGTTCCTTTTTCCTTTTTGTGCTTTTGTCTAAGTGCCTCTAGAACCCCTAGCTCCCACTGAGTATATCCACTTGCCAAAATGACTGAATTGCCCCCTTAAGTTAACCTAAGTCCTCAAATAACACAAAGGATAGTTTAGTCATTTGACATTTCTCGTTAAATCCTCGAGTACACCTAAGAATCCCCATTAATCCCGGCATACTCAAATCACTACTAAATTATTACCCGATACTTAATAAATCCCAAACCCATATTATATATCCAAAATACCCCTAGGCTCCTCCCGAACCGAGTATTTGACCCCGTTGTGACTTTCTAGATAAACTGCTCCCTAAGACCGTCTTGGTTCGTGCATTACAAATATATCACCACTCACACGTGGTGTCAATCACAATATACACAAATATTGCATATATGCTCTCAGCGGGCTAAAATTAAAAATATGCCCCTAGCAACCAAATGGGGCCCACATGCATGTTTAATTCACCTAAACATGCATTTCTAATCACATACTTATCAAATTCACATTTTAACACAATAAATAAAATATTGCCCTCGAGACACGCTAATCAAGGCCCTAAGCCTTATTAGCAAATTTGCGACGCTACAAGTTTAGCCTGTTTTACCTACTCAGGAAGGTAACCAAAATTCGCATCTTGATTATTCTTTCAGAACATGTAAAAGTAGTTGAAGGTGGCTCCTTGGAACCTCTCCAAGTTTTGGGAATTTTTCTCCTCGAGCTGTTTTACTCACTCCTCCAGACAAGTGGCCTCCTTCATGCTAGCCTATCGATCTTCTTGCAACTTGGCTGCCTCCTTATAGTTGGTCTCGGAGGCTTCCTTGAATTTGTACTTAGCTGCAATAGCCTTAGCCATATCTTCTTGGCTTTTCTTCAGCTCCTCGGTTAAAATAGCAGCTTTGTTTTCAGCCGCCTTAACCTTAGCCTCCCATGGCTTGATCTCCTCGAAATGCTTTAAATCAACTTCCTAAGTGTGCACCAACCATTGTTCATGGTCAGAATTGTTGGGGTTTTATGCCCTAATTAAAACCCAAATCCTTTGTAATCTCATTCTATTATCAATAAAAGAATAGAAATCATTTTTTGACCTGGTTAATCACTTTGCTCACATGTTTTATTTTCATGATTATTTGTTTAATATAAACTTCTATTAAATCCCGGGCATATAGCTAATCTTATTTATAGTGACATAATCACAGTGGAATATAAATATGATTATATGTTCAAAATAAGTTAGTCCTAAGATTAGTCAGTGCACCGGATTTACACTGATTTGCCAATCTACGATATGATCTACTTACACATTACAATGTTATGTTCTTTCCAGAACATTAGCAAAGTAGATAAGATCGGATGTATTTGTTACATCGGACAGGACCGATATTGACAGTTGATAAGATAAGTAAACATACCATTATTATCTATTCTAGTCATATCATATAGTTAACCATAGGTCAATTCAATCTCAATTATGAGTGGTTAGTATTCTAACTGATTGTATTATTTGAGTTCTTTGACTTGTTCATTACCAGCTTACCCTACGGACTAGCCCATACTTACATCTTGGGAACTCGGTAGTATAATTGAGTGGGAGTGTTAATCATAGATATAAACATCTATAGCTTCTGATGAAGAAGTGAAACGATGATTTCCTTTTAGTTTGATTCAAGGTGTTAAATGATAGAGATTTCATTTCAGTAATTAAATTAGTTCTGGGCCAATATAAGGAAAACATGAATAGGGATTAGGTTATCCTGGACCATGTTAGATATGGACCAATATTTTAGGAGTTAGGTTTTGAAACCTTCGGATGATGCGAGTCTGAATTAGGACTGGGCTTTGAACCTTGCATCCCTTTAGGTTATGAACCCCCCGGACGATATGGGTCCGGGTAGGACTAGGCTTTTAGCCTTGCATCCTTTTTGTTGGGAGTTGGGTTTTGAACCCCCTGAAGAATGTGGATTCAGGTTAGGACTGGGCTTTTAGCCTTGCATCCTTTTTTTTTGGGAGTTGGGCTTTGAACCCCCTGGACAATGTGGATCCGAGTTAGGACTGGGCCTTGAGCCTTGCATCCTTTTGGGTTTTGAACCCCAGTCTATACAAATCTGGATCTGGACTAAGCGCCAAGCTTTGCATCCTTTCTTGTTTTTAATCCTAGATCTTTATAGATGGTCTTACTCCCTAAGTGATCGAAGAGTGTAGTCTTGGGTCACTTCTTCATGGCAAAAATTAAATACGGATGTGAACTTTTTTCCTTTTCTTACAACATTTCGTATGGTGTTTTCTCCACACTATTTTCATTAAAAAAGAAATGGTCCTGGGGCGTACATTGCTTGAAATTAAAAGTTGTAGAGAAAGCAGAACCAGGTCCTCCCAACTACTGATAGTACTGGCAAGATGTGTTATGTGTTCCAGACCCTTGAAACCTCAGCTTTGTCTAGCCGCTTCAAGAAATATGTTCCCAGACATACTTCATTTTGGATCTCATAGGGTCCGTCCTAGGTTTGTCCTAGAACCCCCACTCCTAGATCTTGAGATGTAGGGAAGACTATTCGCAGGACTAGATCGCCGGTTCCAAACCTCTGACTGTTAACTTTTGAGCTAAAGTACCTTGTGATATTTCCTTGATACATCTTCATTTGCACTTGTGATTCTTCCCGGATCTCTTTGATGAGATCCAGGGATTCTTGGAGTAAATTGTGGTTTTGGACGAGATCATATGTATCTCGCCAGTGAGATGGGACCACCATTTCTACTGGGATGATTGCTTCCCATCCATACACCATTGAATAGGGAGTATTTCTGTTAGATGTTCTTTCTGTGGTCCAGTAGGCCCATAGGACGCGGGGCAACTCTTCTGGCCACTTTCTCTTGTAGGCTCGTAGCTTTTTCTTCAATGTCCCCTTCAAAATCTAGTTCAGAATCTCTTTTTTCCTTTGTGCTTGAGGCCTTGCGATTACGGAGAAGCTTTTGATAATGCCACATCTATCACATAAGTAAGTGAAGTGGATGCTATCAAATTGCTTCCCATTGTCGGATTCAATTTTGTGAGGGAGGCCGTATCATCACACAATGTTGTTGATGAAGAATTCTAGGGCCTTTTTCAAGGTGATGATGCTCATAGGTTCCTCCTTGACCCATTTGGTATAGTAGTCGACGGCTACGATAGCATATTTTACTCTGCCCTTCTCGGTCAGGAGGGATCCTACCAAATTGATTCCCCAAACTGCAAAAGGCCAGGGACTGGTCATTAGGGTTTTCTCCGTTGGAGGGGCTCGTGGGATCTTCGCGTACCTTTGGAATTGTTCCTATTTTCAGATGTAATCTACATAATCCTTCTTCATTGTTGGCCAAAACTATCCTTGCCTGAAGATCTTCTTGGGCAAGCTGAGTCCAGATGTGTGATCACCACAAAATCCTTCATGCACTTTATGCATGATTGCACTCATTTCGGTCTAAGATACGCATCTGACATAGGGCATGGACAACCCCTTGTGATATAGTTTTCCGTCCATCATGCTGTATCTGGGAGCCTGGTACTGAAGTTTTTTGGCGGCAGCCCTGTCCGCGGGAAATTCTCCAATGGATAGGTGTTGGATGAGAAGGCCCATCCAGGATGTAGAGTAATAGATGACATTTATGATTGTAGGAGCTAGAATACTGGGGGCAGGTAAATGGTCGATCAGGACTACCCCGGATAGTTTCGCTTCAATGTTCATGGCCAATTTCGCCAATGTCTCTGCAAACATATTCTGTTCCATGGGGATTTGGCGGATGAAGTATCTCTTGAAAGACTGGAGCAACTCCCAAGTTAGTGTCACGTAGGTGACCATCTTCTCCCCCTTTGTTTGGTATTCCCCCGAAATCTGCCTGGCCACCAGTTGGGTTTCGCTATGGACTTTAATATTTGCTGCCCTACCTCCTGGGCTAAGCATAATCTGACCAGCATGGCCTCGTGCTCAGCCTCATTGTTTGACGCCTCTAATTGGAAGTGTAGGGCACTTTGCAATTGCTGACCGTGAGGGGATATCAAGATGATTCTGGCACCGACCCCATTTTCATTGGAGGCTCCATCTACAAAGATCTTCCACAAGGGCATTATGGGGTCGATGGGTTCTTCATCTTCAGTTATCCTGGTGCATTCTAATATGAAGTCAGCCAGGGCCTGTCCCTGGATAGAATTCCTGGGGATATACGCAATGTCAAATTGGCTAAGCTCCATGGTCCACTTCAAAAGTCTTCCCGATGATTCGGGTTTTTTTAGTACTTATCATAGGGGATGGTTCGTCAGTACCTTGATGGCATGGGCCTGAAAGTATGGTCTTAACTTCCTAGAGGCGGTCAATAAGCAAAATGTCAACTTCTCGATCAAGGGGTATCTGGACTTTGCGCCCAACAACTTTTTGCTTACGTAATAGACCGGGAGCTGGACCTTTCCCTCTTCTTGCACTAAAGCAGAGTTGATGGCGTGTTCTGACACTGCCAAATATAGGTATAATGGCTCCCCATCCACTGGTTTTGATAAGATTGGTGCTTGGGCAAGATGTTCCTTCAATTTTTGGAAGGCCTCTTCGCATTCGGTCGTCCATTTGAACCTCTGGTTTCTACGAAGTACGTTGAAGAACGGGATGCACTTGTCTGTGGACTTCGAGACGAAGCGGATCAAAGTTGCTATTCTTCCCGTCAAGCTTTGAATGTCTTTGTGCTTCCATGGCAATGGCATCTCGATCAGCACTCTGATCTTGTTTGGGTTGGCTTCTATTCCTCTCGAGCTTACTATGAAGCCCATAAACTTCCCGGATCACTTTTTGGGGTTCAGCTTCATCCAATACTTCTGGATAATGGAAAATGCCTCTGTCAAGTCATTTTCATGTTGAGTCGAAGTCTTGGATTTGACCAACATGTTGCCTATATAGACCTCCATGTTCCTCCCCAGTTTGTTCTAGAACATCATATTGACCAGTCTCTGATAGGTGGCCCTAGCATTTTTAAGCCCGAAGGGCATGATGAAGTAGTAGTATATGCCCTTGTCCGTCTAGAAGCTGGTGGTCTGCTACATGCATCAAAATCTGGTTGTAGTTGGAGTAAGCATCCAGATGTTGCATCCACCATCTGGTCGATCCGGGGCAAAGGGAAGCAATCCTTTGTGCACATCTTGTTGAGGTCCGTGAAGTCGATGCAGGTCCTCCATGTTCCATTTAGCTTCGGTACTAGCACTGGATTGGCCAGACGAATGGGATATAAGGCTTCCAGGATGAAGTTGATTGAAGACAACTTCTTGACTTCTAACTTGAGGGCCTCTGCCCTTTCCGTCCCTAGGGGCCTTCACTTCTGCCGAATAGGAGTCGCATTTTTTTCAATATTTAGAGTGTGACATATGATGTTGCAGTTGATCCTGGTCATATTTGAATGAGACCAAGCCAGGACACCCTAGTTCTCCTTCACCCGAGCAATTATGGCTGCCCTGACCTCCGACTTCAAGTTATTCCCTACCTGGATCACTTTGGTCAAATCGGTGTCACTAATGCACACCTCCTCAACTTCCTCCATGGGCTCTAGTGCCCTATCTGCCTCTATCCGCAAATCCAATTTGTCATCCTCCCAGACCACCCTCCGTTTTGGTTGTGGTAGCAAGATTGTATCAGTGTTTTCTTCTTCCAGAGGCTCTTCGCGGACCATGAAAATTAGTCGAGTGGAGATGTGATAACACTTTTGGGCGCTCTTCTGTCTCCCCGTATAGTTTCAACTCCTCCATTATCACATGGGACCTTCATGCAAACGTGGAAGATGGAGGTGATGGTGCCGAAGTCAACTAAAGCGGGACGGCCAAAGATCACATTGTACGCAGTGGGGAAATACACCACCATGAAAGTGAAGTACTTGAATGAGCCCTGAACCTCATTCCCCAGCGTCGGGGGGAGTTGAATCTTGCCCATTGGGAGCAAAGAATCCCTGTTGAAGTCGTAAATCTGCGTAGGGTAGGATGCTAGGCTTGCCTCCGTTAGCCCAATCATCGTGAAGGATGGCTTGAAAAGGACATTGACGGAGCTCTCGTCGTCCATTAACACTCGGGACACTCGTTTGTAGGCGAATTGGGCGCCAATGACCAAAGGGTCATGGTGCGAGAAGTGAACCTTTCGGGCATCCTCTTCAATAAACGTGATGGGCAGGTTCATCAGCTTCAGGCGCTGGGCCCGAGTTTGGACCAATGCGCATACCTCATGGTCGTGATCGAGCTCATTGAGGTATCTCTTATGATCATTCCGAGACGGTCCTCCCAGGTGTGAGCCCCTGATATGGTGGCCATGTGGCCATCTACTCGAGGAGTTACAGTTCCAGGAAGAAATGGCATTTTAGGCCCAAGAGCCATTGGGCCTCCAGGTGATTGCACTATTGGGGCTCCCTGAGGGGCCTGTGCTCCCGAACCTGGAGCATACCCTCCCTGAGGAGTTTGGTACGATGCCTGTGCACCCAGGGCCAAAGGTTATCTGAGAGTTGATGAAAGCCCTGGAACTCATGTTGGCATCCTGACCCATTGGTGGAGATATCCCAGTTTGATCAGATTCTCGATCTCGTCCTTCAGCTGATGACATTCTTCAGTTGTGTAGCCTACGTCCTTTTGGTAGGCACACATTTTGCTGGTGTCCCTTAAATTATTTCCCTTTTTGAACATGGGGCTTGGTTTTCGGTAATGGAGTACATTGCCCGTCACAAGATAGATGTTTTCTCAGGTGTCCACAAAGTTAGTGTACTCCGTGTACTGGGGCTCGTACTCCCTCTTTCCCTTCTTCGTGGGCTCAGATTGGTTCTGACTCTTGTCCGATTTCTTTCCCTAGGAGGGGTTTATGCTTGCCTCAGTTGCTTCAGACTGAGGCAGTTAAGCATCGCTAGGAGCAGCACTGTACCTGGTGGGTGCCACTTCGTACCTAGAAAATAGGGCTGATGGAGCCGGACCATAACTTGTCAAAGTGGGCCATAGACCGTCAGGGTCATGAATGGAATCCCAAGGGTTCCAACGGATTTGAACACTGCTAGGGGTGTAGGATAGAAATTTGTCGAATATTGCGCTCCATATCCGGGAAATGTTTGTGGTGTCGACTGGGTTGCTGGCTACCACCCAAAGGCTTGGAATTGAGCCTCCTCCCAATTGATGAAACCTTGTGCCCTCTTGATGAATTCTTCAAGGGTGGCCGCCTTGCTGTGTTGCATGTCATCCCAGAGAAGGGACCTAGCTCTGATTCCGGATTGGAGAGCTACCAGGCGTAGTCTGTCATTCACCTTTGTTTTTAGGCTTCCTCCGTGAAGCGTTGGATGTAAGCCCTAAGCGTCTCCGTGGGATGCTTTTTGATGTTGGCCAGCGCATTGACTTCCATGATTAGCTTAATGGCAGCCACAAACTGTTTACGGAAAGCTAATTGCAATCTAGACCGAGATTGGATCGATCCCATCTTAATTCTTTTCCACAAGTCTTCTGCGGGTCCAGCTAGAGTGATTGAGAAACACATGCATTTGCCATTGTCACAGAGGTGGGATACAGTCATCAGGCGATTATAGCGGGACAAGTGATCGCTAGGGTCAGTGTTCCTAGTATAGGCCGGTATGTCTGACATCTTGAACCCCTTGGGTAGCACGACGTCTAGTAATTTCTTGGCGCATGGTTCTTTTTCTTCTTCTTAAGAATCAGAACCTTTGCCTTCTTACTTCCGAACTAGGCAGTCCGTGGCCTTTTTAAGAGTGACCATCTATTCCATGAACTGCCTGGCCATTCCATCATTCAAGGGTACTTTCTCGTTCCTCCTGTCTTTGAGGTTATTCCTCAAGTCGCCTCCTTGGGGGCGAATCTTTTCTTTGCGAGCTTGATCCTTTCGGGCATTGAGGCTGTTGTGCAAGTCCACTCGGGAAATTTCGTCTCCCAAACTGATTGGTTCTAGCTCTTCTCCGTATTTGCACCCTTTGTGATCTTTATTTACAGAGGTACTGGGATAAAAGCATCGTCCCTGATCATCCTATCTGGGGACATTTCGAGGCTTAGTACCCTGCAGGTGCTTCCCCTGCAGATCGTTCAGATGATCCCATCCTGGGACAAGAATCATCCGTTCTTTCCTATGGAATTGCCTTGGTTTTTGGAATGGGGTGAGCTCTTTTTGGGGGTTTTGTTTTTTCAGCGGGATCAACCATTTTGGCTTTCCCTTTTTCATGAGCAGGGTTCGACAGGCCGGCTCCAGGAAGTGGGAATGATCCCGAATGAGGAATAAGGGTAGCACCATTTGGTACACCAGTCCTTACAGGTGGGACAGTGGCTGCATTCCTGGGGGAGGAATGGTTGAAGGATTGTCTACCAATCCTTAGGTAGCACTAAAGGCCTACAGAGCCAGGAGGGACTCTTGCATTTGGCAGATGGCCTCTTGTTGTTCAACTATCCTGGTTTCTTGATCCAGGACCTGTTGTCTCAGACGGACCACCTTTGGATCCTCCTGTTCCAGATCCATATCCATATCCTTCTCGTCAGGATCAACAAGGATTTCGACCTCGTGGTCCTCATACTCCCCTTCGTCTTCCTCGTAATAGCCTTTGTCGTAGTCACCCCCATCGCCGAAGTTTTGGAAATCGTCGGGCAGAGGCCCCTTATAAGGCGTATCCTCGGGTTGGTCTTGAGGAAGTCATTGATTGGGCAATGGTTCTCCATTGTCTTGTTGTTGCTGGTGAGTAGGATCAAACACGGTATGCCTGGTGTTCACTATTTTCGCAGATGATCAAGGTTGACTCAAGCTTTCTTCAGCCCTTAATGAAAACACCAAAATGTTTAGTGAGTTTTTCAAAAACTAGAAATATGTTTTGAAATAAGAGCTGGAAAGAAAGGATAAGAGATGGACAATCACAATTTTTATGTGGTTGGGGCGTTAATGAGCCTTAGTCCACAAGTAACTAGTATTAGGCTTTAGAGAGTTTTGACAATGGAGTTTTTCTACAAGTTCAACAAAGTTTTTGCTTACAAGAGAAATTCTGGGGGTCCCCACTACAATGCCCAACTGGTTCTATTTATAGGCAGTCAAGCAGCCTGGGCCAGACTAATCCAGGCCCAATAAGGATATTATTGCAATTTGCTCGCTAAAGGAACCATAATACAAAGGATGTAACATAATTAGATGTTGTTAATCAGGGCCCATTGGGCCGGCTTAGGCGTGGCCGAGCCTTACTGTAACGACAAAAAAATAGCTAATAAGGCTTAAGGGCCTTGATTAGCATGCTGGGAGGGCATAATTGGTTTATGTGTGATTTAATAGTTAAATGCATGATTATGTGGCGTGCATGATTATATTAGTATGTGGATATGTGAAATGCATGTTTATAAGTATTAAATATGCATGTGGGCCATGTTTAGCTTATAAGGGCATATTTGTAATTTTAGACTGTTAAGGGAATAAATGTGATTATATGTGATAATTTGTGAGACCACATTATTATGTGGATATATTTGCAGTATATGTCTCGAGACAGTCCTAATGGGCGGATTGGTGAAATAGTCACAGCAGGGATTTATGCCCAGCTTGGGGGGTATTTTTTGGAATTTAGAAAATATATGAGGGATTTTTGGATATTGAATAGATAATTGGTAATTAAATTTGATGACGGGATTGATTTATAAATGTTAGGAATACTTGAGGAATTAGCGGGAATTGGGAGGAAATGACTATTATACCCTTAGATTGATTAAAAGATTAAGTGTTATGTGGGAGGGCAAAATTGTCTTTTCTAAGAAGGGATATGTTCAGACTTACTTAGGAATATATCAGAAAGAAGTAGAACTCCTCTGCTCCTTCTCTTTCACGATTTCTTTTCTCTCTCCCTCTCTCTCATTTTGTGTCTTGAAGTTAAGGAAGAAGGGTAGTGATTTAGACATTGTGGTCTGATTCTTGGAGGCCAAATTGAAGGGGAGGACTTGAGCTGGGAATCAAAGCTAGAAAACAGAGGTGAATTCAAGGAATTAAGCTGAATTGGTGCATGGATTCTGCTCGGAAGTTGGGTCACAATTTGAGGTAAGAACCTTGGTTTCATCCTTGAATTTTGCTGGATTTCTGGGTATAAATTAGTTGATGAATTTAGTTTAATTATATAGAATTGAGCTGAGTATTATGAAGCTTAGAGTAGGTTCAATTCTGGGTTTTGAGTATGTTTTGAGTGATGGAGTCTAGTTGAATTGAGATAGTAATTAAAGGATATTGCTGAGGTTTTTGGTGTTTAAAATGAGTAGTTTAATCTTGAACTTGTCGCTGGTTTGGTATGGAATTGAGGAGATTTATTGGGGGAAAATTTCTGGGTTAATCTTGGTGTTCTTGGCTGGGAGATATATGGGAAAAACCTAGATTTTCTTATTTCGAAGGGGGCACACCTCTGACTTGGGGGCGCGCCACGACTCACTAGGCTAAGTCGTGACCCGCCTCCCCTTTGGCGTGGGTGCTTGCTCTCTGACTTGGGGGCAAGTCGTAACCCACTAAGCCATGTCGCGACCCGCCTGGGGATTTTAGCCTTAGAATTATTTCTAGAATTGGTAAGGGTCGGGGGTTCGAACCAAGGCGCTTGGGACAATTTCTACTACCCGATTTAGTAGAAATTGAGGACCTAGAGGCTAGTTCTGTCTCCTAGGTATTTTATTTTGATTGGAGGTTGATGGTTACCCATTGGCCCTTGTGACTAGGTTTATTGCAAAGGCTCGGGGCTAAGGATCGTGCTCGGAACCATTTCACTTTCTCTGCTCGGAATTAAAGGAAAGAAAACTGCACTCTTCTGTGGCTGTGTTGGGACTAAGATTCCCTACATTTGAATACAAATGTTGTATGATTTTGATATGTCATGTGAGCATGAAATAAACGGCCTAAGAGTGTCGGGATTGATATTTACGCACAGGACGTGGCTTGGCCACTGAGAGCTAAGGTCAGCTAGAAAATCACTGAGCTCGGCCTAAGCGAGCCGGAGTCAGTGGGTTAAATAGAGGGCACGACCTAAAGGCGTCGACCCTGAGTATTGTATGATGAGTATTGATATATTTTCCATTGCTAATATGTTGCTTATAGTTTGTTAAATACTGGGATGAATGACTTATGAATCATTGATTGTCCTCTCTGATTTGGTGATTGTTATGACATGCTGAATAATTGGTTAACTGTTTTATGGGTCATTTGATTGTCATCATTGTTATGTTATGCCATATGGTTTTCTTGCTAGGCCTCGACTCATGGGTGCTATGTGGTGCAGGTAAAGGCAAGGGTAAGATGGATTAACCATGAGTTGGAGAGCTCTGGGGGCGAGGTGTACATTGTCAGCTGCTCGTCCGCCACAACCTAGGGTTTTAGAGGGACAAAAAAACCTAAAATGTGTATTTTTCCATTAGAGTGGCCTTTGCTTGTATTTGACTTTTGGAAGTTTGTAAATTTTTCCTTTAACCCTACTTTTTTGGGGATCCCATGTACTAAACGTATATTTAAATGAAAAATTATCCATTTATGTCCAAAATCTTTTAACCCTAATTTGTTTATGACTTTAGGAGCACGTTTTCAACTAAACGACATGATTAGCAAGTCTTGCACTATTTTAAATACATAGTGTAACGGTCTTGGTTACCTTAGGCATTACACTTACAATTGCCCATGGTACATTAACACGGACTGGTCCGCGTGGGCTTCTAACGGGATCTTGGAGACAGGATCTATCAGAGTAGTGGCAGTACTGTGTCCTAGGAACAGTGTACGTTCCGTGTGTACCCCTTCTGCAGGTTAGTTGGGGAGATCAACTGCCAAACTTCTTGGGGACATGTCAGCATCAAGGAAGGCTAGCCTTGCCCTATCCGGACGTCTGGTCCAGGTTCGTTTACTAATGTCTCGGTTCATTTACTGGAGTACTAGTTCGTTAACCAGGACTCGAGCTAATTTTTCATGGTGGATATGGTGATGGTAAAGACCTCTCTTGGAGTCTTAATAGGATATGTCTTCAGAGAATAGTTATTCTGCTACCTTAATTATCATCCCGGAGGATGTAGGTTGTTCGTGGTCGGGAAGGTAATTTGGGTTTGCATCGCAGTCTCAGTTCCTTTATTAAGCTCGCGCCCATCGAACTTTATTGGGCTCGATATGATTTGGGCTATCGAGGTTTCCTCCTTCCTCGTTCATTGGACTCAGGATGGGCTCAGACCTCTTCCATGGGTTTAGGGACCCGTTTGGTCATGTCACGTGTCAAGGGTGGAAAACAGGGATAACATATACCATTATAATAAAAATATATACCATAGATTTTATTTTCACCATAATTGTAGTCAACTCTGTTATACCATAATACAAAACTCATATATACCATTCTTATCAAAATATATACCATAAGTTTAATTTTTTAATTTTTAATTTCAATATATGTTATAGCTAACTCTAATATACCATAAACAAAAATCAAATATACTGGGATATTAAACTTCTATAATCTAAACTTGTTTTTCAATTACTATAAACAATGTAGGTTGTGATATACATTAATATAATTAACAAATATGTTATAATTTTAAACTTATATACCACAAATATATATGTATAGCCAATAAAAATATATACACTACAAAATATAAATAAAGGATATAACATACTAATTAACTTATATACTATACAAGCTTTTTTTCATCAGAACAAGCTAATTATCTCTTATATATCATAGAACAAACAACAAATTGTAAAGAACGCCCTATTCTATTTATTTATAAAAACGTCGCTCAAATCACATGTATTAGAAAATACCATTTTAAGGAAAAGTTCAATGGGTCCTTGATAAAACATGCAATTGGGCCCAATAGATTGAAATAAAAATGTTGTCTTTATGTAGCATTTGGAATAAGATAAAATAATAATTCCCACTGATGTAATTTGAAACATAAACCATAACATAAGTTCATAATTATTCTTGGCGCTCATATTGATCATTAATTGCTCATATCCCACATCACTGTGCGTGCTAATGAGAAACCCTATTGCCTACATGAAAGGTGGAAGTAAGGGTGAATGTAAGGGGGTGAGCTAAAAGCCTAGTAAGGAAGTACAAACAAGTGCAACAATATTAAAGAAAACACAAGAAGACTATATTCAGAATGTAAACTCATGGCGAAACATATCGTAACCATATCATAGTCATTCATATTCATGTCAAATCCATACTTATAAATTATAATCATAATCATACATCATATGATCATGGCACCCCTATTTTCCAAGTCACTTCATGAGGTAACCAGCAAAAGCATAAAATAGTTAGACCTCCTCTATGAGGTAAACAAGATCTCAAGTCCTCGAATAACCTCGGTGCATTCACCCTATGAGTTACGTTATATCCTTAGTAACTCCTTTGTTGTGTCGTGTTCAGACAACTAACAACCTACTGTTTTTCATACAACATACAAGCAAGCATGCAACATTTCATATCACAACATAGAATTTCGTACTTTTCATAACACTTTAGCTTACCGTAGCTCATAATTTCCATAACACCATAACTCTAGCTATCATATTGGTTCATACGTTTCATAACAAAAATTCAAAGAAACTTTAGTTAACTTGCTTACCTCAAGTCCAAGCCAAAGTACAATGCGGGTATGTCAGAAAGAGCCTATATTCACAATCAAACGTTTGTCTTAAAGTCATATAAATTTACAAATGCCCAACATACATACTCCACATGTGCATCGGCCATGCACACATGGCACATGTTGTATCACACTGTCAACATTCAACAATTTCACATAAAATCATAAAAGAATAATCTCAATTCTACTAAATAATTCACAATGATTTCAAATCAGGAACCATGGATTTAATCAAATACTATATATTTGAGCGTAAAAGTGAACTTACATGTAACATGCATACGTGAGACTATTCTTAAAACTAGCGTTGAAGTTGGAATTATTTGTTCCTTTATTTTCTTGTCAATTTCACAAAAATTCAGCAAGCATAAAATAATTTGTCACTTTAATTATTACTACATTACTTCTATAATTCACACATTTTTCATCCACAAATGTCATCCATAAATTTCATCCATTTGTCATCCATAAACATACTTAAGAGAGGTGGTTCTAGGAGAATCTCAAAGTTTCAAGCTTTTTGATGATCTAGTGAAAAAAAAGGAAAGGGTTCTAGAGCTTTTATGTTTTTCCACTCATCTAAAATCTTCTACCCTAACACTCTCTTAAAAATCTGTATGTGCAACTATTGGGGATCGCTTTGAGTGTATAGAATCCGAGGAGGAAGTTTGAAAAAATAAGGAATCTCATCTCCAAGCTAAAATTACAAATGTATAGTTTTTGGTTGGTTCTTGAGTATTTTTTTTTGTTTATATTAGTAGATCTGGTTGTATAGACAATTTTATTGGTCTTTGGAGTTTATTTTATGCTTGAGTGTTAGATTGGATGATTTGATGATTTGCATGCATGCATGTGGCTAGGGTTTTTCTAGTTGTGTTTATTTTTGCTAGAATGTGTAGAAATGCATGCTGCCAAGTTTTGGTGTTCTGACTTACAATGGGTCAGATCGTACCCTAATCACTATATTTGTGGAAATAAATTATATGGTTGCATAGTTCTAGATGAGTACTTGAGTTTAGGCTTTGGAAAATCGAAAAAATGTGTTTTTAAACCTAAGTTATGAACCTTTTGGCATCTTGATGCAATATGGAAAATTTAAGGGCAGCATGCACTTCCAAGACTGTTTTGAAAATTGAACAAGTTTTACCGATCCAAAAGCCATGAAATTTGGTAAACTGATAGTTTAAATATGGATAAGGATGACATAAATATTTTAGGGAAAATGAAAAATGGTTAAAGAGTAATGGTATTTCAAAGTTTTCCATAATAATCTGAAAATGAAATTTCCGGGCAGCAAACACTGCCTAGATTGTCTTACATTTTTTGAATGGGTTCCCCAATCCAAAAAAATTATGAAATTTCCAAAAATACTGGCCTATGGTGTAAGAGAAATAATTTTTCTAGGAACCTTAAAAATCTGAGAAAAACTCCTAGGCAGCAGGCACTGCCGAGATTTCTTTAAATGTTTTAATTTGTTTTGCCATCCCAAAAATTATGAAACTTGGTAATAATTTTTTAAGATACGTATCGAGGCCCTGGTAAAATTTTATATTAAAATATGTCACGATTTAAGAGTAGTAATTTTTCTAGGTTGCCCTAGAAACGGGGAAAATTAGTAATTTTAAACATTAACAAAAAACGAGTTTTGGGAGGTTAGTTCTCCTAACCTAAATTAAATTTTCACGTGAGCTCTCGCCTAGTTCCCATCATTAGGATGCATAATACGTGAATAAGATCTTAAAGGGTTGTTTTTCGAGAACCTAACATAGAGTATGAGCTTAAAAGCACGATTTTTTTTCACGTTAAAATGAATAGTGAAAAAGTTAGGTTCGAAATTGGAAATGAAGTTGTTTTCAAAAAATAGCTAAAGTTTTGGATATCTAACCAACCCCAATTTAGCTTAAGGTTACGAGAATTCATTTTTACCATTTTCTAAACATGGGGGCCAATTGCCCTTTCTTTTCGAAAATGACGTAATAGAGGCCCTAGGATATGGATTAAAGATGGTTAAGATGGGAGTTAGGTTTTATAAAACCGTAAATCAAAAAGTATTATCGTTAATCGATAATAAATTGTAAAATGTCGAAATGCGGTATTTTTAGGTAAAGAATGGAAAACAATAAACTTTGTACTTGAGTATAAAGTGGGTAATTTTCTAATATTAAGAGTTGTTTAGAACTCCTTTTATAAGTAACCAAAATACGCGTAATACCATTGAGAGAGTCATCTACACATAGAATATTAAAATGCATAACAAGGATAGCATGTTGCGGTAAAGACGATTTTTCTCAGGAAACCGTAAGTTGATTAAAGCGGAATCTGGTCATCTGCACTATAAAGTGTATAAAAGAATTTTAGTATAGAGTCTTTAAGAGAACTTTATTGAATGTAGCTAT